>NC_056630.2:212190186-212490186 GCF_002870075.4 Lactuca sativa
TGCTTTATGTGCTTCAGCTTATGAGGATTGCATGCTAGTATTGAGTATACAGTAATCGGATAGCATGTTTAGGTTATGCCTGATTATATGAGCTTAGCATCGCATGCTAGTACAGATTCTTGTTGTGTGGATAGAATTGCTTGATTATGTTCTGGTTATATTTCCCTTTTGTCTGAATGCTACATGCTTTGTGCTTGTGGGACTCTGAGTGATGAGAGTTAGCCATTAGGTGAATACGTCAAGTGACATTTGATCAGGGTTGAATAATCTCAGAGTGTTGGATTCGGCCCTATTTCACAGCTCTCGTTTGAATCTAACTGTTGTAGGGACGAGTCCTTTACCCGAAGGATTATTTGATCCTCGTCACATGTGATGGTATCCAGGTAGTGGCTAATTAGAATTATGAAGATGCCTTCAGTAGCTGAGTTCTGGGTGCAGGTTGGAAGTTACCTTAGGGCAAGCCTAGGGTAACTGTAGTGTTGGGAGCAGTGTTAGTAGTAGTGAAAGGGACTTGGTGAAGTTGAAGCAGCCCTCAAGGAAAGTGCGAATAGATGTGGAAGGTAGTATGGGCCTGTACTACTGGAAGCAGAGGATCCGTACTCGAGTCAAGGAGGGCCGAGATGGAACCAGTAATCTTGGGTAATGTGTGAGACCTCTCGGGGTATGTTTTGATCCGGACATTTATGTGTTTATTTCCAGTATGGTGACCATGTGACATGGAGAAGGAGGCTCAGGATCTGGGTCAGGATCGGGCTCGGGCGTGGGATTCGAGCAAGTTGATGATGGGTTACGCGAGCTCATCGCGTCTGAGATTACGAGAGGCATCCATGAGGCGACCCTGGTCATTTTTGGGTCGATCAAGGAGGGGATCATTGAGTTGATGGAGGATCACCTCCGAGCATTTAGGAGTGATTTGGCGTCTGTCTAGGCAAGTACGCACACACTGTCCTTCAAGGACTTCAGAGGGAGTAGTGCGCCGGATTTTTACTGGGTGGAGGACCCCATTGCTGCCAAGAGAGGGATCGTAGACATTGAGTCTGCGCAGTTGACGAGCTTCTGCCCGGAGGGGTCGAAGGTCCGTTTTGCGGTGTGATGTTTGAGAGACAGAGCCAAAGACTGGTCGGAGTCAATTGGTGATTCCTTAGGAGCCTCAACCATTGAGGCTATGACCTGGCCCGACTTTGTGACCAGGTTTAGGGCGGAGTTTGCGCCAGCGGTGGAGCTTCAGCAACTGGCCAGGGAGTTCCTAGACATGAAACAGACAATAGAGTCGGTGGCGGAGATTACCGCCAAGTTTCGGGAGAGGGCCTTATTGGTGCCTCAATATGCAAGGAATGATAAGATGCACAGGACCCGCTATCATGACATGTTGAGAGCTGATATTCGGGACCATGTCAGCTTCTCGGCATGCCCGACCCTGGACTCTATGATTGTCAGGGTGCAGGAAAGGGAGATTGATTTAGAGCATATTATGAAGAGGAGGTCGGATCAGATGAATACTTTGGAGGGTCCCGGGAAGAGACCCAAGACTTCAGATCAGCGATTAGTAGGTCGGTAGCTCCGAAGTCAGTGCAGCAAGTGCGGGAAACCACACAAGGGAGTTTGTCATTCCAGGGGTTCAAGCTGCTACACGTGTGGAAGTGATAGTCACGTCAACAGGGACTGCTTACAGGGGGCAAGCCCATTATGTTTTCACTGCAACCAGGTGGGCCACAAGAAGGCCGACTGCCCGACGATGAGAGGAGGAGCAAGGAGTGTGTCTGCCCCGAGAACTTCGAGGATTTCAAATAAGTGAGAGGGTAGGGCCTTGTAGTGACAAATGAGGGAGATCTGGATTACAGCAAGGAATGTTGCTGGTATGTATCAATGGTTATTTTCGTTTCTATGTGTATTAGGGTTGTTCTTACCCCGGACTCAAGTGATAGTATGTATGAGTTTTCTCTCTGCTTGTATTCGGATTGTACTTTCAGAATTGTCATATGCGAATTGCATACCGGGAACCATTAGTAGCTAGTGTAAGGTCATCTCTCACTTTGGGATCAAAGTGTCCAGTATTGTCTCGGTTGTGACAAAAAATGGTTCAGGAGCGTTGCGTGGAGGTCGGTGGGCTGGGTCCATGGAGTAGCCCTCCACCATCATCAGGGTTTGGTGGTTCTAGTCTTAGTACTTCGGATAGATTTTGGAAGCATCAAAGGAAGTGGTCTATCATTGATGGGGTTTCTCTGAGCATTAGTTATTCGGACCTTAAGGGCATTAGTTGGAGCTCAGGGGATTACCATTATCGGGGATGCAGGAGGTGTTCATCTAGTATTCGATAATCGTACGGTATTTGGAGTGGGCTAGTGATGGATCACAAGCACATCAAGGCGATGGTCGTTATCATTCCTATTGTGCGAGGGATGAAGGAATGAAAATCCTCGGGTTTTCACGTGCAGTAAAGACTTAGCCGAAGCTAAGTGGGGGAGAAACAATCATGTTATAGGAGCAGCAGCGGTTTTGGAACTAGGATAAGTTTTGCTCTCCTGTCAGGAAGAAAGACGGCCCAGGTGTTGTATGAATTGAGGAAAGTGTGAACTGGAAGTTCAGAAAAATTGCTAATTGTGAGATCGCATTCTCAGGCTACCCGATAGCAGGTTGCAGATGAATCGGTTTCCGGAACATTTCTCACTCCGGAATTTCCTCAAAAGAATAAATTCAAAACTTGCCCTTGTACCTATCAGATCTTAGTCATCCCTGATTTACTCATCCAGAATACCAAAAGGTTTTATGATGAACCGTCAGCAACGGTTACATTTCTGAATCCTTATCCCTTTCTTCTTGATCCTCGATCCATGACTGTACCAACTCTAAAATCAAACATCGTATCGCCGGTTGCTATTCTCATTTTCAACTTCGAACTACTCAACCTTTCACGTTCCTGTCACCTCTAACCCCAAAAGGTATAAACTCATTTAATGCGACCCGTTTAACCTCAGATCCTCATCATTACGTTTTTAACCCGACCCATCTTCCCTTACCTATAAATACTCTCTTGAATCCTCACTTTACCTCTTTACGCTCACTCAACTGCAAATCTCCAAAAAAACCCTCATTGTTCTACGTGTTCCTCAAGCACTCATCACTCTTCAACAATGGAGTCCTCACAAATCCCAACCAAAACCACTTCCACTCCCAGGAATTCAATCGCAAGAAAGAAGTCATCAAAAGGTTCTAAAGGTTCATCTTCTTCTGCAGATCAAGAACCCTTCTTAAGAGATACAACCCAACTATTCTCTCTAAACCCATTGGACTACGATGAATCGATCAAAGTAATGATTGAGTTAATCGCTAATCACCCCATCTCCATTCCACTTACCAAAATCCCCGATCCACCATTACCACTTCATCCTCACCACCGTGCATTCACAAGTATCAAGTTTGAAGATGGAGTTCTGGAAACCACCATCATTGGAGATCATTCCATTCCCATCTACAAATCGACGTTTCTCAAGGTGATTGGTGTCAAACCTAATCCCAAAGGTTTCAAAATCGTTGAACCAACGTCTGAAGAGTTCTAGACCTTTCTACGATACATAGGCTACACTCAAGACTATCGGGCAAAAGACTTCAAGAAAAGTGTTGTCTCTGGGCTATGGACTGCTTTGATGCATCTCATCATTCGTAGTTTGTCTGGAAAGCATAGAGGAACGGACACCTTAAGTAAGGACTGGCTGAACGTCGTCTTCAGTATCTACTCCGGACGTAATAACGCCGTTGATCTTCCTGAAGTGTTATGGCAAGGCTTCTGCAAGTTTGCCATTAAGAGAAAACCAAATGAAATTTGGAGCCCTAGATTTTGGGCACTGACGATCGAACAAATCTTCAAGGAACTCAATGTCCCCATTCCGGTGAACACCATTCCTCCGGAGGTATGTATTTCATTTAAACTCGTTAAGGCTTATAGAATTCCGGACCAATCTTCATTTGGTCCGGCCAGACAACTTTCGGACCACATGTTGGCTATCTTTCCTTCCGAATCTCCTTACTTGAAACAACACTTAAACACTTTGGTTGTGTTCGACCCAATACAACCTGACCCGGTCTCTGTTGAACCCACTTCGGAAGAAGCCAACCCTGACATGTCCGAACCCAAACCCAAAAAATCAGCCAAGAGAAAATCTTCTCCCAAAAAGCCTAAATCCAAAAAGAAAACCAAAGTCAGTGCCTCCTCTCCACAGGAGGGCACCTATGACATTCCGGATGATTGTGGCCGTCCGCACACCCCTCTGCCCACTCATCTGAGGTACCCCTCGATGTTCAACATCACATACACACACTCACGGGAGTCTCCACATAATCCACCCTCACCCTCTCAAAAGGGTGATGCAAGTGTTGAGCAAAGTTCCTTGCAGCCCCTTGGAACACACCCACGTGTCAAGTTTGATATTCCCATCATTTCTACCACACACACACACTCCGGAACCATTGTTCCGAACTCCAAGCATCCGGAAGGAGGAGTAGTCCCCCCACTTCTGATGCCTCAACTGGTCTGATACCCAGAAGGAGTAAAGGACGTCCAGGGGTAAATGATCCCGATTGGACAGATTATGTTAACAGGGCTGTATCCAGGCGTCCAGACGTCACCTGAGCTCAAGTGGAATCCACTCTTATTTCCATGAGAAATAGGGCCATTCAGAGCAACTTGCCCTATACTCCTCCTACTGACGCTGACGCGGATGATGCACTTACTTCCACGCAACCTCCTATCACCACTCATCAAAGTGCTTTCCACATTGATCAGGAAGAAGAAATTTCTAAAGAAGTATTGCTGGACAACGATGCCAGGCACATTCCGGAATTCAGCTTCAAAGCCTCTACTCACTTCCAATCCAAACCATCAGGTTCTAAGTCTGCATATGATTTCGGATCCTCATCCTCCACCTCTCCGGAAGATGACACTCCTTCAAAACATCAGGAAGACAATGCAACCACCAAACCAGGTCCTTAAACTCATCCTCACTCTCACAAGTCCTCTCTACAACACTCTGACTCTGATTCGGAATCATCTATTGGTGATTTTGTTGATTCTTTTGCTCTCCTGGAGATCCAAACTACTGTCTCTGACACTATGGAAAAAGTGCCATCAGTTGAAAACTCTGTCACTCAACTGAACAACAAACTGGATCAACAAGTCTCCGGACTCGATGTGAAACTTGATGCTATTCTCCACTCTCTCTCCAAATCATCCGAACCGTCTATTTCCGAAAGAGAAGCCCAGTTGGACCAATTAATCTCTCTCTGCCTAAAGCACACTGTTGAGAAAATTGATTCCAAATATAACGCTCTTGTCGATAACTACCTCAACACCATCTCATCCATGCTTAAAGTCCATGATGACTTGGTGACTGCTACCAACGAACTCATCAAGCAGACTCACATTCGCCATGAAAAGAAAATTCAAAGAATGGAGAAAGAGATTAAGAAAAAGGATGAAATGAATATGGTTATTCAACAAGTCCTCATCAAACTTCTTCATTCAACTTCGAACATCGTTGATGTTCCGAACCAGAAATTTGATGAGATGATTTCTATCCTCAGTACCACCTTCAAACACCTTTCTGAGCAAGCTCCCATTGCTGAAGCCTATGATACTCTATCTCTTCAACTCGCTTCTGGTTTTCAGAAAGTCTTCTCCAAGTTTGATGATCTCAAGGACTCTCTGTTCCTAGCACCAGTCCGCAGGTTTACTGATGCAAGAGGGGGAGAACCCAGTTAACCGTGGAATCCTCCTACTCGGTTCTCTCTCTCCGAGATGAAGAAGAGTCAGACGACGAAGAACTTCATATTCTCTCTGGAACTCCTCCCAAAAGTGCCAAAGAGGAAGAAAGTGAAGATGAAAACGAATATGTCCATGATGACGCTCCTAACAGCATCCTCGCTCTTCAAGCTCCCTAGTTTTCTATTCCAAATATTATTTTTGAAGAACAAAAGAGGATATGGTCCGCAGTCTTTTGGCCATCCTCACTTCCGGAAGTTTTTGACCAAGCTGTCAAAATGGCTAAGGCCAAATCTCTTCTAACTGTCCAAGCTTTCCGGGCTACTCCTTTAGTACAACTTCCTATTCCGGAACCCAAAATTGCTCCAATTGATTAGGGCTCTCCACTCCGGACCCCTGATGATATTCCGGAAGAATCACTCCCAAATCCTACTCTAGAATTTACAATTGATGAGAATATGAAGATGGTTATCTTTGTTCTTCATAAAGACAAAGGCAAGAAATCAATGACAACTGAACAATCATCCTTGCACTCCGGACCTCCTCTCAAACACAAACATGGATGGTCTCAGGAGGAAATTAACCAAGCCCTTGAAGAAAGCATTTGGATTCAGGCTCTGAAAGATAATCCTGACCCATTGCATGGGATATCTCCTCTTTGCTGGGAAGGCATCCTCTAAGATCACCAAATCATTCCAGTCATGTCCTATGACATCCCCACAAGTGATCTTGAGCAACTGGGTCTTCCTCTCTCTCCCTACAACAAATATTACACCAAGTTCGCTCCGCTCCATCCCATAGATCCTCCTAAAGTAATCATCCGAACAGAAAGAGAAAGACTTGATACGTTCTACTCTAAGAATGACTTGCCATTCAAGGATGTATTGTCAAAGAAGATAATCATTCAGTTCTTAGGCTTCGAAAGAAAAATCCTGGTAAAGTTTGAACTGAACTGTCCATTGTTCCGGTTTCATATTTTCCGGAACAGACCTATTCCCCGGACTCTTACCGATGCGGATTTCCCCTCAATTAATTTGAACGATATTCTTACCCTAGCCGCTTACTTCAGAGAAAATCAAAGGGATGACCACAGTATGGGAGCCTATCATGCTGCTCTAAGCTTCTTAAAATATTATGTTGCAGAGTTCAGTCGAAGAGACTATGAACTTGCTCACCTCTACGGAACAACACAATTTGTTCCAAAAATTGACGTCATCCTTCCGGAAGCTGAACTGCTTGCTGATGGTCCCATTGAAGAGCCTGTTCTAGGGTTTGTCTACACTACAAGAAAAACAAACAAGAAGGACTGCTTCCGAGTTCTAGACAAACACCTGATCCCGACCAAAGCTCTGAAGAAGTTTATTTCGTGTGCATCCAAGTATGATGCTCCGAAACACATTAAGGCAAAGTTTGTGAGTCAGCTGGCATGGTACGTTGAAGTCCGAGAATAGTTGTTTCGAGCCTACACCTTCATCAAGGAAGAAATGAACTAAAGTTGATGGATTACTAAGTTCACTTAGGGGGAGATTGTTGGAACCTGAAAGTGAACCTCTAGTAATCCTTGATACTAATTCTGAAGTGTGTTTGGTTCCAGAGAAGTAGATGCTCCGGAAGCTGTCTGGAGCTGAAGAAAAGAAGTAATGGAGAAAGGAGAGAAGAAACCCATTCCGGAGTGTCTCTCATGTCCGGAATGCTTGCAGATCCGAAGAATGCTATTTTGTCTCTTGTCATTTATTATATTTGTATTGATGTAACGTCTCATAGGACTTAGCTTTTGTACTCATAGACAATCAGAATGTCATAAATAGTTCTTTTGTCCAGTCCTATGTAAGTTACTTGGTTAATTCGTTGTAATACTCTCTCCTATATATAGGAGCATTCAATACAAGTCAAAGATGGATCTTTTCTCTCACTTTTTGGCATTTATCTTTATCACATCAAAAACATTCTACTTGTTCATTTATTGATTTTTCCCTAATCATTATCTACTTATTCATACTTAATGTCTTGATCATTCGTTGAACTAATTATCTAAGACTTCATTGGTCTTTCCAACCTTGACTTGAACATCTATTTGCAAGCAGACATTGATCTCAAGCATTCACTCAAGGTTTGAGTTCTCAAACCTTGTCCCTGCGCAAAGATCTTGTTCTCTTAGGCTTCGGTTTGGGATGTCTTCTTGGGCCCGATTGCTAGTGACTGGTTTGGCCATCTGAGAAAGGGTGTTTTGGATTAGAGTTAAGTCGTGGGCTTTAGGGTAAGGTCCAAGCAAGGGTTTGGGCCCAATTTAGAAAATTGGGCCATTAGTAGACCTTTTTGGTCTTGGGCCTTAGTGGCCCCAATGAGTTAGGTCAGTAGTGGGCCTAGTTAGTTGGGCCATTTATGGGGCATAATGTTGGGTGTAGCCTTGTATAGTCTTTGATTATAGTGTTGGGTTGTTTTGGCCCAGTTCGGGATTCAGTGCGCAGCACCAATGACAGTGTACGGTTTCCCGCGTAGCAGTTTAGTTGAGTCTTCTCACTATACTTACCTGAGTGGTAATATTGTGTGACCGGAGTGCCTTATTTGAGTTATCGACCAGAGGGTCCTACGTTCTTATACTGAGTTATGTGATAGTATGCATTTTGTCTTCGTAATATATTCTATATTATTATGTGCCTCACTAAGTTAGGACTGGAGGGTCCAAACCAAGCTGTGAGATCGGAGGGTCCTCACTGAGAGACATGACCGGAGGATCCAACTGGAGCTGTGAGACCAGAGTGTCTTCACTGAGACACATGACTGGAGGGTCCACACCGAGCCGTGACACCGGAGGGTCCTCACCGAGACGTATGACCAAAGGGTCCATACTGAGTTATAGCCATGAGAGGCTTATTATTTGTGTATGTGGTATTTTGGGGAACTCACTAAGCTTCGTTCTTACCATGTTATGTGATATGTGTTTCAGGTACTTCTCAGGATCACGGGAAGGCGTCGGCTTGATTGTACACACCAGTTAGAGATTATGATTTGAGGATTTTGGGATTTTATCAAACATTGTTGACTTGTGTTTTGACAACTTATACATTTAGTGGTTTTTGGGAAATGTGATATTGAGTTTAAGTGATTTTAAAAATGAAAATTTTATTTGAAAATTTACAGTGTTTCAGCCAGACAGAGTGAAGGCCCGGTAAGGGCGGTCCAGTCATATTGCAGACTCTATATTCATGTTGTTTTTTATGATATTGTTCTAGTTTGTATGAAGTTGGTATTTTGATGAAACTCACTAAGCTTCGGGCTTACAATTTTGGATTTGGTTTCAGGTACTTCGGATGATCGTGAGAAGGCGAAGCCTTGATTATGTACCTCCTCACGTTTTATTATTCTGATTTCTGGGATACTCTGATATGAAACTATTTTGAAAAAATTTTGTAATAAATAATGGTTTTTGGATGCTTAAAAGAGGTTTAAATGTTCATGATTTTTATGGATGTTACAATAGGAGATTAATTATGAAATTTATTTTACCCTAAATTCAAATGACTAAATTGCTCATATCCATGATTCTAAATTGATTGGTCCAGAATCATTCCTACATCCACACAATAGATAGTTATAATATATGAACCTGCCTCTCTCTCTCTCTCTCTCTCTCTCTCTCTCTCTATATATATATATATATATATATATATATATATATATATATATATATATATATATATATATATATATATATATATATATATATAAGGCGAATGCCCGCGCGTTGCGTAGAAACACCTATACAGCTGAAGTTTTTACAAATATATGTTTTTTTAATATAGCAATAATGTTGTTAAATTTTTATACTAAATTGATATAATATATTGATTATTTTGAATTATATGATAATATATACATCTATTATAATTGTATAATCTCAATCGTTTGAATGACTTCTACCCACGAGTAACACGTGAATAAAATTAAATATAATATATGGTTTAATGTTATTTATAGTTGTTGTTATTGTTAATTAATTTTTTAAAATTTGTTTACTTAATATTTTAATTTCTATCATTATAATTATTTAAAACATCAAACATTGGTTTTTATTTTAAAGGTAACAATATAATCATTTATATATAGTTATCTTTAACTATTGTTATTGTAAGTTATTTTAAGCTACTTATTTGAAAACTTTTAACGATTATAAAAATATATTTAGGAAATATTTTAGTTAAAGTGAGATTACAATTTAGTTTTTGCATTTATCGCTACAACTTATCACTTTTAATTATTTATAAAATATTCTTTGTTTTTTAAGTGGAACTGAAATTTATATTTAAGTTGACATTGTAATGTTATATTTAAAATAACAATTTAAGTATTTTGTTCAAACTGTTAAAAAGTTGTACCTTTAAACTGATAATAGTTTAGACACAACAACATATTAAATCTAATAATTTCAGTATAATATGTTAAAAGTTAAAGACATAACTTTATAAGTAGAAGAAAAGATATTATTTTAAAATTGAAATTTAGTATATTTATGATTACACTTTAGGTTTGATATTTATTTAACCTTATTAACCAACTTATAATCATTATTAGGAAAACACTACAATTAATTACTTTTAACTATTTACAAAATATTCTTTGGGTTGCTTAAGTTAAACTAAATTTTATATTTAAGTTGACCCTGTAATGTTATATTCAAATTAATAATTTATGTATTTTATACAAATTTTTCCAAAATTGTATCTGTAAAATGATAGTGTTTACATCCAACAATATATTAAAATTAATAAATTAAGTATAATATATTAAAAGTTAAAAAGCATCACTTAATAAGTAGAAGTAAAGATATTATTCTAATATTGAAATTTAGTTTATATATGATTACACTTTAGGTTTGATATTTATTTAACCTTATTAACCAACTTATAATTATTATTAGAAAAAATTGAAAAGTCATGAGAATTTCAAATAAATGTGATGAAAGGAAAAATGTTTCCTTTATAATATAGTATGATATATATATATATATATATATATATATATATATATATATATATATATATATATATATATATACTTAAAAATATATATATAAAACATACATAAAAATACTTTTATATATTACACACAAATTCTGAGAAAAACTATTGAAAAGTCTTATTATTTTAAAAAAAATAACGATTTGGTTCATTGCGAAATATTTTTTTGTCTCTTTCATCAATTTATGTCAGCAGATAACAAGTCATTTGTAACCATATTATTATTATTATTATTATTATTATTATTATTATTATTATTATTATTAGTTGGTTTTAGTAGAGTATTTGATTAATTAGAAATATATGATGTGTTTGGATATTATTTTTTTAACATATTACCTCTCTTTCTAAACCTTAAGGACGAACTTAACTTATATATCGATGTTTGTTATAAGAAAGGAAAAATAAACCATCAGAATTTTGATGACATTTAATAGAAGTTATGTTAAATAACATGTAGGAAAAAATATGGGCTTTTAGCTTTATCATTATAAATATTTATACCTATTAAAATTATAACAAGTGTTATCATTTCATCATTCAATTTAATTTTATTTGATATCCTTAATATATTCATATTGAGATAATAAAAAAATGATGTAATGATCACATTTTATATATTTTTTATTGGTTATAACCAATATTTTATGTAGCAACGTAAATGAGAATTTATTCCGAAATAAGTACTTATATTAAGTCTTAATGTCTAATTTGTATAAAAGAAAATCATATTTGTTTTATGTCTTCTCTCTCACCAGTTATATGGCCATTAGCATGTGTTTTGGAAAAAATGATATTGTTTTATGAATCTCTATCAAAATTTACTCACGTTTTATAAGTTTTGTGAACTTCCCTTGGAATTAAGATTAAAACACGTATTCCAGACATGTTCATCGGACCCAGGTTCGCGACGCCAAATGATATGTTTTTCCCCTTTTGTACGATAAAATGTTACATATGTTTGTCTTTTTTGTTAAATTTCATGATGTCGATTCCGATTTCTTGAAGGTCAAAATGTTTATTCCATAAATGTTCATGGAATTTCGGACTTAATGCTACATATTATGAACAAATGTGAAAAATCGTTGTGTCAACGATGATTGTTATGGTTTTTTTGGTCGTGGACCTTCGTGCACATTCATGAACTACAAGAGATTATATAGACACAAAGATTTAGGTTACGTGTCAAACGATTCATAGTATCGGTGCATCAATGTCTTGATCAATGACCTACGTTTATGGGAGGAAGAAACTCTAGCACTTATTCAATGAGTGTGGCTTAGTCCATAACGTTTAAAGTTTAGGGTTGTATGATGTCTTGTATTTCATTATATTATGTTATATATAAGTGAAATTATTAAACTTTTGGTATTCATTAGTTTTATAATTTCTTATTTAAATGACTAGTATAACCATTAAAGTATGATAGATAGTTAAATGAATAATGTGTCATGTTAACTTTATGCATGCTAAATAACATTGGAACCGATAAACATAAAATTATAAGGATCATTCTAATCAAACGTAAGATAGTTTTGACTATGTGATTGACTAACAATCTTCTTAAACTTAAACTTACTCTTACTTGATGAAAGTTGTCTTCTTTGGATTAACCGGGAACAAAAGATAGACAAGTAAGTTGTGTGTGTATCATCTGGTGGCCGGGATTGTGTTTTTTAATTGTTGGATCCTCGCATTGCGATAAAATACAATTATCGTTTCATAGACACCCATCTTGGTGTTTATCCATATAGTAGTAAATCTTCCATCATTTTATATGGTTGTTCGTACATAACAGAGGCTTACACAAGATGCATGTCTCCTACAACATAATTTCCATTTTCTGAGTCCCAATAAATTGTCTTGCAATGTGTAAATCTTATATTCGAAAGTGGGTATCACATGGCAATATGGTATAACATTATTTCCATATCCTACATGTAAGTATATTGTTTTGTAGGATTGTGATACCATTGTGGTTAGTCACTTGATAGTTCATATTTTGATATGGTATACCCTCCATGTTGTAGACTTACAAATCCTCATTTCAAGAAACTTTTTAGCATAAGTAATTAGTTTTCCATGTTTTCTACAAATAAAATGGATTGCAAATATGATCTTTGAGTCATGTTGACTATGCAATTCACTTTTAGAGCTTCAACATCCTAATCGGAAATCCATGTTAGTCTATTGTTATAAATCTTAGTACAATATATTTGTCTGGAATTTTGGTTCAACGCTAGCATGCTAAGCACGTCGAAATGGACAATCATTTTGTTTATGAAAAAGTTGCTAGTGGACATTGCATGTCTTACATGTCTCTTCGCGTTATCAAATTGTTGATGTATTTACCAAGGGCATACCATTAGTTATGTTTGACAACTTCCAAGACAATCTCAACATTTGACCACCTCCCATTTTAAGGAATATATGTAAATATTCTTTAGAATATTGTACATTTTATAATTTGTAGGAACATATGTAGTTACAATATACCCCCCCCCCCCCCGCCATATAATCTATGTTGTGTCCATTGTATATATATTTGGTACTCAATTGATGAAACGATATGAATTTTCATAAAGTTGCAATGTTGTCTAAACATTTTAATCTCTTGGTCTGAATTCAAAGAAAGTCTTGAATACATGATCATCATTATATGGATTTAGTAGTCGAGCCCCATATGTCAAGCCTTAGAACTTTATAAGGCATATAATGTAATAATTTGGTGAGCCTTAGAAGATTTCACAATACTTTATAAGAGTTATAATATTTCACAATACATTAAAGGGCTATTATAATTATAGCCCAACAATGTTTAGTATATTGATTTACAAGGTCCCTCGTGATTTTTTTTGCCTTTTAGGGGTAGGGACTTATGTTTTATAACGTTTTAAAAGGTACCTTTACCCATTATAGGAGGTAACCCTACAGTAAAACTCCAAATCAGGTATACTTTGAAACCTTTGAAGAAATAAAATTTTAGTATAATAGTCCCTTAAGTATGCTGGGCGTACTCATGAGTACGCTTAGCGTACTATTCATGGATGATCGTGGAGGGGCAGCACATACGCTGGGCGTACGTACCGAATGACCAAACCCTAATTTTTGGACTTGAGTCCTATTTAAATGTCCTTAAGCCCATTGGACTAAACCCTAGAGAGCCTCCATAGCCTTAGAACATCATTCTACTCCAGAGAGAGCTTGTGAGACCAATTTGAGCTTAGAAGGGGTATTGGTGGCCATTTTTAGTGACATTCAAGAAGGAGAAGTTCTCAAGGAAGCTTGTAGTGACATTGACCTTCAAGAATTTGCATCAAGATCACCTTGAGGAGCTTCTGGAGGTATAAAGCTTGCACCTTTCCACCTTAATCACTAGATTTAGCTAGCTTTTTCTAGCTTTATCCCCTTTGTTGATTTCAGATCTTCTCTTGTGAGTTGAGCAACTCCATAGGATGGGAATGTTAGATCTGAGGTCCTTTGGTCCGTTTATAACATAAAAATGAAGTCTTGGTGGGTGTTTTCACCTCATGCACGGGTTAAGAACCTTAAAAAGGTCTTAATGGGGGTGTTGGGAACAGATGAGACATGCAAAGGCATAAAGTTGCCAACTTTATGCCCTAGGTTGTCTTAATAAGCTTAGATCTGACTTTTCGACGTGAGGGAATCGAGTATTAAGAACTTAATGGAGAGAGTGCTTAATTTGTTAGTATGTTGGGAGTAACCTAGTGGACGCTGCGCGTAAGCTAAGCGTACGCACCACAAATGGGCTTGGATCTGTTTTGGGCCTTTGAACTGTTGGGCCTCAATAGGTCATTAGGCCAGGTTGTATTTTGGGGATGGTGGGCCAATTTATCTGTTTTGGGCCATGGATGTTATGATTGGGCCTTATTGGGCCATGAGGCCCATTAATGGTTTTCAGACATGGACTTTGGGCCCATTCACAAAGGAAGAATATTTGGGCCTTTGTAGAAGGACTTGGAGTTTGGGTTTCCCTTTGATTATATGAAGCCCTAACACTGGTTAATATTATTATTCAGCACGGGAGGTTACAGACAGTTAGGAGGGCAGTTTCGAATTCTTCGGACAGAGGTGAGTCTTCTCACCATACCAATGAGTCTAAGGCACCAAGGCCGACCCGTTTTATGTTAGGTTATTATCTATGTTATTGCATGGAAGAAATGGGGGGAGCCCATGGCAATTGAAAATAAGACCATGTGGGGTAGCCCATGGCATTCCTAGGTTAAGACCATGTGGGGTAGCCCATGGCACAATGGTATAAGACCCTGGGGGGAGCCCACGACTTCCTTACAGGTTTATGTTTATGTTATGTATAGATAATTCTGTGATATATGATATGTTATGTGATTATTTATGTTATTGCATGGAAGACCCCAGGGGAGCCCGTGGCAATTGGATATAAGACCATGTGGGGTAACCCATGGCATTCCCAGGTTAAGACCATGTGGGGTAGCCCATGACACAATGATGTAAGCCCTTGGGGGAATCCACGACATCCTTACATGTTTATGTATGCATGGATTATGTGATATAGGTAGCTTTTATAGCTAACATGATATATGATATGTGGATTGTGTGTGTGGTATGCTCTGGGAAACTGAATAAGCATTAGCCTACAGGTTGTGGATTTGTTTCAGGTACTTCAGATCCCAAGGGCAATGGCAAGGCGTGATGGCGCGGCGTGCATTCTCTCTTTGGCATTTTCACGGGACACTCTGATGTTTGGAATAAAGGTTGTATTTGACTTATGTTTTGAAAACAATTATAACTATATTTCTTGATGTTGGAAATGTGTTTGATTATTCAAAAATAAAATTTTTCATTGTAAAAAATTGGGTTGTTACAAATTGGTATAAGAGCCTTGGTTTGAGGGATTCGGGCACACTCTCAGGTGTGTCGGGACTCAAACTAAGGAAATGGTAAAATTGTTTTCAAAAATAACATAAAAAGCTTTTGAAAGAAATTAAAAGCTGAGAGTGCAACGCGAGTGATCAGCCGAGCCAAGTAAGTAGCTCCCAAATATGTTAGCCATGTTATAATGATATTAGAGCTTTGATAATCATATGGAACTTGCTTTGTGTATGCTTTTAAAATTGTATACGGTTAGGATCTGAAAGCCTCAGAATGATTGATTTGACCTTATTTCCTATTCCTTGTTTGGTTGTGGTCCTAGGGTAGAATCTTTTATTCGAAAGTCTATTTGAACCTTTTTTGTGTACAATTTGCATGCATAAAGCAAACCTGTTATGATTGGTCTGGTTTGTTGAATCATAAAAAGTGACCCTCTTGAACTTCATCTACCGCAGCCGACAAACACCCGCAGTCTAGTTTTTTCATCAGCAATCGCTACCGCAGTCTCTTTACTAGATTACTTTACTAGTCTCTTTGTAATACTCTCTATTGTCCAGTATCCGTTGCATGGCTACTCTTAGAGATGTAATCTAGTGTACTTCATGAGTCTCTGTAAATAGAGCTCATCCTCTTGTATCCAAAAACTTACGCATCTAATTCTGAATTGCAATCTCTGAAGTTATCTTTTCTATCTTTCTTACTCACTCTTCTTACTCTCATAATTGATTACAACCTCTCTTCAGAGCAAGTCTTTTGAGACTTAATCACTAAGTTTGATCTCACTCATTAACTTGGATTGAATGCATTCCTGCTTATGAATCAGCTTAAGTGTATACTTGTTATAACAATTGTTGTCATTTACATTTCTTTACTTTTCCGCAACTAACTATCTAACTATCTAACTCTAAATATTATTGTTGAGCTTTTAGATTCTTCAAGAGTAACTATTCCGCAATATACTTGTTCTAACGTTTGTTCAAGTGTGTCTCAAAGTTTTTCTCTCAATAATTGGTATCAAAGCCATAGTGGTTGCTTTTTGAAAATCGGAACTCTGATTTTTCGAAGAGCCTTCTATACCACTGAAGCTCATTTCTTAAACAAAAAAAACTTCAAAAATATGGCACAATTGTTATCTCTGAATGTTTCCAACAGTGTTGGTGGTTCTAATCAATCCCCAATAGTAGTTGCAAATGAATATCATCACTGGTCACAAAGAATGGAAAGATACTTAAGGAGACTTGGTAGAGATGTATGGCGATCCGTATAAGAAGGACCACATTTCCCTGTCCTTACACCAGTCCAAACTGACGGAGCCACAGCAAGACTAGGAGGAGGTCAACTAGCTATGAACCGTCCTACCAAGGATGATCTCGATAAAATGGAAAATGATGTTGTTGCTTTTTATGAAATCTCCTGTGGAGTTGCTCCCGACAACTTCGATATTATCATAAATTGCAATTCAACAAAAGAGATCTGGGATGTTCTCAAGAATCTGTACGAAGTCTCAGAACAAGCACAAGACAAGAAGCCTACAACTACACTCAATGAGTTCAACAAATTCAAACCTCACACTGGCGAAAGTTTGGAAGACTCTTTCAAAAGGTTCAACCTGATTGTCACCAAGTTATCCAATCCGGGCACCATCTACAGTAACCATGAAACAAATCTTTAGTTTCTTAATGGCTTGGGAAGACATTGGACTACTACAAAGATGATAGTTCAAGGGGATAGAAAGATTCATTCCTTGTCACTCTACAAACTCTATGGGGAACTACAAGCACAAGAATCCACCGTACTCAAAGATTGTACTAACTTCGGAGGACCTCTTGCTCTCATAGCACAAAATCCACATAATCAATCTTACCCTCCCTCGTATGACACTTCACCATAGTCATACGAAGCTGATTCAGAGTACGATGATGAAGAAGAATTTCAAAAGGCAATTTCTCTAGTTAGCAAACAATTCAACCGACTACCACCTCACTCTTTTCGCAAAAATCAACAACTCAACAAACCACCCTTCAATCGTAACTTCAACCCAAAAAAAAATCACTCTCATTATCCTAAAAGTTCTCATCCACCACCGCAATCTCAAAATACTCAACCAAAGGAAGTACCGCAGTCTACTCAAACCACTGACTCCGATACTCCCTCAGAAGACAAGACCGATGTTGTAGTTTGCCACAAATGCAACAAAGAGAATCACTTTGCAAGAGATTGTAAGGACAATGTAGTTAAAGACAGAGCATTCTACCTTAGAATGGCTCAAGAGTTGGAAGAAAAGGAGAACGCAAGGGCATACGTAGCCCATGTCAAAAGAGACCATCAAGTTTGGTCATCCGGAGATGAAGATGAAGCCATCAGCAGTGTCAAAGGAAAAGGGAAGATCTGCATGTTGGCAACTGCTGATGATGATGGGTCAACAAAGCTGGACAAAAATTATTGTTACATGGCAAAGGATGGAACTCTAAGCATCGTCGAATAGGTAAAACTCATGATCCAAACTCTAAACTATAGCATGCATGATTGTCAACCTTACATAGATAATCTTAATGACACATGTGCTGCCATCCTTACACACTATAACAAAGCCTTAGATGAGAAGAACATTGCGTCCCAGGAGATGTTCCATGTGAGAGGACGAGTGGATAACAAAAGACTCAAAATGGCTATGTTAGAAAGAGATTTAGAGTTACAAAAAGATGCAACAATGTTGAGTGAAACCCAATTAGAGATAGCTTTGAACTAGAGAGATTTAGCTCAGAGTGAAATTGTACGCTTAAATCTTTTGATCGAAAAATTGTTTAATTAAAGTGAAGCTATTGAAAATTTGGTAAATAATGGAACCGTGGACAATACATACAATTGGGGTTGGTCAAATGGATATCCTACCACAATGGATTCCTCACCCCGATTCAACAAAGACAGACTGTATGTCCCTCCAGACCGAGAATTTCATTTCCCAGTCAATGACAAGACCTTTCCCGAAGATATCAAAACTCACTTTAGTAGACTGCATAATCTAAGCAACAATTGTGTCATTGAGGAAATTGTACCTGAAGTTTCGGGTCACACATGTGATCAAATTCCTATCTGTGGCACTACCTTCCCAAATTCTCAAAACTCATCCGTAGTTGATGAAGAAATTGTCATTGAGGATAATGAAGTCTTAAAAGACTTTCCGTCCCTGTCCTCAGACCGCAGTGTCCCACAATGTATTCAAAAGTCCCACAAAAGTCCCACTGATGTCCCAACTAAGACTTACTCTGTGGTAGTCAAGTCATCCCTACCACAGTCCTCGAACAAGAGTTCTGCCACTCTTCAAACGATTCATCATGAATTACCCATAGAAAACTTTGAAGGGGGTCAATGTTATCAAATCCCTGAATCTTCAAGTTCTGATGACTCAAGCCCATGTTTTCACAAAATTTCAAAGGTTTCTAGGAAACCACAGTTGAATAACAAACACTGTGGCTCACCAAAATCCTTAGCTAAAAAAGCTTTCAAAGAAGAAATTCGCTCCCGAGGCACAAATAGACAAATGTTTTCAAAAAACAAAAAACATGACAGATTTCAAAAATCCAAAAGTCCAGAAAATTTTGTTTTCTCTCACTATTTTTCTAAAAACTCTACCATCAAGAAAACATCCAAAAAAAATGTACTGTTTCAACAGTCATTCCTAATTCATCTGACACAACTCAAAAGAGTGTAACATCTTTTAGAAACAATGTTTTTCAAATCTATTCCTCAGATGATCCGAAATGGAACGGTATTTTACCCACTCCAACACATTTAAAGCCACATCAAAATTTTAACAAGTGGAAGGGTATTCTACCAAATCCAACAAAAAGGACACAAAGATCTACACGTGCTAAACCTTTTTCAAAACAAACTATTCAAAAAACTAACAACACTCATGTCAGATCTTTTCAACCTCTAGTCAAAAGCCAAACAACTCATCCTTTAGACCGCTGACCAAATGTGGTGTCAGAACAAAAGACAAAATCTCAACCTGTGAATGTCAGTGTAGTTGCCAAAATCAGAAACCTTGTAACTTTCCAAAAACACACAGCACTCCAAAACTACACAAACACCCAGGACTAGGTTTAAAAGTTGCACGAAACCAGTCCCTGCAACCTCGATCCATGCATCACTCAGAAATTCATCTATTGTTCCAGGCTCCAAACTAGTTTGGATGCCTAAACTAACCGTGTAATTCTCAGGCTTTGTGCAATGAGGAACAAGAAGATGAATGGTTAATTGACAGTGCATGCTCCTTGCACATGACCGGAAGGTTAGAATACCTTCGGGATTTCAGGCCAATTTGCAACGGTGGAAATGTTGCATTCGGAAATAATGTGAAAGGAATCATCTGAGGTTATGGTGTACTCACTACGGAGAACTTCTCAATTCAAAGTGTTGCTTATGTAGAAAGCGTTAAACACAATATAATCAGCGTTGGCCAACTATGTAAGGCAGGCCATCGAGTTGAATTTGATGATCAATTCTGTTATGTAATGACAAGTGATAGGAGCACCTATTTGATCAAGTCACAATCCGAGGGTACCATGTATCCTTTGGATGTCTCTCTGATCATTGGAAAACTGCAGTTGTGTTTCCTTTCCAAAGTTGTATCCGAACTCAGCTGGCTGTGGCACCGCAAGCTCGCTCATCTCGACTTTAGATACATCAGCACCTTAGTCACTGGAGAACTAGTCAGAGGACTCCCTATTCTCAAGTTCAAAAATGACACTCTCTGTCCTGCATGTGAATGTGGTAAGCAATCCAAAGCAATTCATCCCATTGTGATTGACTCTTCAATCTCTGAACCACTTGAGCTCCTGCACATTGATCTCGGCGGTCCATCAACCGTAGCTAGTCTCCATCACAAAAGGTACATACTGGTTATAGTAGATGACTTCACACGCTTCACATGGGTCTTCTTCCTCATACTCAAATCCAAAACACCGCATATTCTCATCAACTTCATCAAAGAAATAGAACTTCAGATCAAGCTGCCAGTAAGACGTATCCGTAGTGATAATGGAACCGAGTTCACTAATCATCCTCTCAACAGCTTCTTGGTGTCTAAAGGTATCACTCACAACTTTTCAGCTCCTTATACACCACAACAAAATGCAGTAGTAGAAAGAAGGAACTGCACACTAGTCGAAGCAGCCAGATCTATGCTCAACTTTGCACACCTTCCTCTCTACTTCTGGGCTGAAGCTGTAGCAACTGCATGCTTTGTACAAAACCGAAGTATTGTGTGCAAACGCCTCAATAAAACACCATATGAGGGCCATAACAACCGCAAACCAAACATTCGCTTCTTTCATATCTTTGGGTGTAGATGTTTTGTGATCAACAACAGAGATCAGCTTAACAGATTTGCACCGAAGTCTGATGAAGGCATATTTCTTGGCTATTCCACGAACAAGGTTGCTTATTGAGTTCTCATCAGATGAACAAGACTAATCATTGAAAGCTTCGATGTGAAAGTTGATGATTCTTACATCCGCAACGCCCCTCCATCCACTGAAACCACCGCAATCGTGGAAAGTGATATTCCTGCTTCTTCAGGTCCTTTAAATCAAGTTGAAGTCAATTATGACGACCTTTTTGACCCTGTTGAAACAGCGAAACTAACCGAAGTTCTTGTGTCACCAGCCGCTCAACAACAACATGTTGATGTTTCTGGTCCATCTCTATCCGAAGTAGCCTCTCTCAATACTTTCACCTCTCTGGTTGAAGGGGAAAGCTCTACTCCGGATCAAGCAACAACCATCAAGGTTCCAGTACTTGATGATGTTCAAGTTCCTATCTGCAGAAAATCATTACCATCAAATGTATCTTCAGATCCGGATGATGAACTCATAGAGAACATTGATACTAGAACCGATTCAAGGATTATCACCCTCCCATCCACAGTCCAGGGGGAACCTTCTCAGGTTCCATAGGAACTCCCATCAGCAGTCCAGGGGGAACCTCTCCAAACGGCTCAAGAAAATTCCATTCTCGTTCCAACAAGCCAAGATGATTCAGCAGGATGTTCTCAAATCCAGGGGAACTATCATATCCATCCGCAGAAACATTTGATATTGAATACATTCCCTCTACCATAGCTGCTGATCATCTACAACCCCGTCTACATGTTTGGACGAAGGACCACCCACCAGGTCAAAGCATTGGCAACCCATCTGCAGGTATCCAGACTCGATCTACCAAGGACTTATCTGATCATTGTCACTACGAAGCATTTATGTCCTCAGTTGAACCATGATCGATCAAAGAAGCATTATTGGAACCTGATTGGATTTCTACAATGCAAGAAGAACTGGAAGAATTCAAAACGAACAAGGTGTGGCAACTCGTTCCCATACCGTAAGGCCACACTATTGTTGGTACAAGATGGGTGTTCAAGAACAATTTAGATGAATCTGGTGCGATTATCAGAAATAAGGCAAGACCGGTTGCAAAGGGGTACATTCAACTTGAAGGTGTTGACTACGATGAAACGTATGCTCCGGTGGCACGAATGGAAGCCATCCGAATCTTCTTAGCATACGCAGCCCACACAAACATCAAGGTACACCAAATGGACGTTAAGAGTAATTTTCTCAATGGGGAATTAAAAGAAGAGTAATTTTCTCAATGGGGAATTAAAAGAAGAGGTTTATCTTCAGCAACCTCCCAGCTTTGAAAGTATTGAATTCCCTTACCACTGCTACAAGCTTGAAAAGGCAATCTACGGTCTGAAGCAAGCCCCAAGAGCTTGGTATGAGACTCTTTCTGAATTTCTAGTCTCTTCAGGTTACAAAAGAGGAGTGATTGATCCCACTTTATTTAGAAAAGCAAATGGTGACCACCTTATGCTTGTACAAATATACGTGGATGATCTCATCTTCGATCGTCTGATCAAGTAATGGTGGATGAATTTGCTAAGCTCATGACCTACAAATTCCAAATGAGCATCAATAGCGAGATTAATTTCTTTCTAGGTCTTCAGGTTAAACAAATTCAGCAAGGGATATTCATTCATCAAGAGAAATACACCACTGAACTATTGAAAAAATATTCTAGGGACAACTGTTCCTTGGCTAAGGTCCCCATTGCCTTTGGTTATAAGATCTCTGTTGATCCCTCTGGCGAATCTGTGGATCACAAGACTTATAGAGGTATCATTGGCTCTGTAGTGTACCTCACCGCAAGCCGACCAGACATTGTCTTTGCAACTGGTGTATGTGCAAGGTATCAGGCTGACCCAAAAGTGTCACATATGACCACAACCAAACTAATTCTCCGGTACCTGAAAGGAAGCAAATCTCTTAGTCTATGGTACCCCGCAGACAATGATGTCAGTCTTCAAGCATTTACAAATCCGGATCATGCCGGATGCAAACTTGATCGAAAAAGTACCTCAAGTGGATGTCAATTACTAGGAGGAAGACTCGTCACCTGGCCCTCAAGAAAACCAAGTTGTGTTTCATTGTCTACCGCAGAAGCCGAATATATGGCCGCAGCCAGCTGTTGTTCTCAAGTTCTATGGATGAAGACACAACTGTTAGACTACGGTTACAAAATGTTGTGGATACCAATCTACTGTGACTCTGAAAGTGCCATAGCGATTTCTCATAATCCTATTCAGCACTCCAAGACGAAACATATTGAACTACGGTATCACTTCATCAAAGACCACATTCTGAAAGGTAACATTGAACTCATCTTTGTCCCTACTCGTGAAGAGATTGTTGATGTATTTACAAAAGTACTTGACTCTACCAAACTCAACGCATTCTTACAAATGTTAGGAATGATGAATTCAGACCCTCAATTCTTCTTGAATTGATAGGTATTGCAGACCATCCTTGGTCTCCATTGCGGTCCTAACTGAAAGTTATTTATAATAAATGGTTTTGGTATATCCTGTGTACCGCAATCTATATACCGCAACCATATGTTATATTTACCTTTCACTGGTCCCTCCTGTTTGTTATTACTAATTATTGTACAAGTCCTCTTCTCAGTTTCTTCCACTACAGTCATCCGCAATGGCTAAGGATCCATCCGCAATGATGTGTCCATCCGCAGTCATATTAATTGATTTTCAGACTGTTCATTCTTTGAAAAAAACATGGTGTGATATTTAATGATCCTTCATTAAATAAAACATTAAATAAAAATATTCCTTAAGAAACTGTCTCATTCTTTTTTCCCTAAACCTCGTGTCAGACCTATTTTAGGTATGATGACAAAAATAAAGATTTTCCAAATCAAATCCTTTTAATATGTCTTTTCCTATTACAGAAACCATCACATATGTTACAACTTCCCCTTTATCCAACGGATTAATCTCTCCCTCACCACACGTTCACCAGACGTGGTATCAATCTGACATTCAATTAAATGCAAACCCTTTTTTGGTAAATCCCAAATTCAGATTTAATCTCTCTCTTATCAATATGTGGCTGAGATTAAAGACCCTAATTCAAAAGATAAACCCAAACGTTTCAACCTTTTTCTGCATTCTTCAAAGCTTTCTCAAACTCTCAACAAATGGTGAAATCCAATGTCTCAAAGAAACAATCCAAGGCTTCTGGATCAGTGAACCTAACTGGTTCAAACTCTCCCACAATTGCTTCAAGCAATTTCAGAGCCGTCTTTGAAGAACATCCTCTCTACAATGTTCCCACGAAACTCATAATCAAATTCCTGAAGAATCACCCTCTGTTTGGTCCCTTCGATGCTTTCACAGATGTTGTCCCACTCTCAACCCTCTTCAAATGTGCCTTCTCGGCCTATCACCCACTCGATAATCCCTAAGAAGTTCATCTAAACCTAATTAATGATTCTTTGGTCATTCTGTCCAAAGAAAAGTTTCTCACTTCCATTAACCTCCTTGTTCATCCCTCCATCAAGATTTTCTCCCCGTCAATGGCGGACATTACTTCAGCACTCTACCAAATGGGATATCAGAAAAAGATCAAAGGAATCGGTGAATTCAAGAAGAACCAATTTCCTACGGTCTGGCAGTTCGTGTGCCACTTCGTCATCCGTAGTCTATCCGGCAGAACCGGAGGCACGGATAATATGGGACTCAAACTGGTGGAGCTGGTGTGGAGCATCTTCACAGGTCAAGATGTGAACTACATACAGATTCTTTAGGATGAATTTCTTTAATACATTCCCAAGGAGAGCTCAAGGGAGAACCCAACCGAACTCACCTTTGCAAGGTTCTGGTCCCTTTGCATTTCAGACCTTCATGCGGACGCAGGGATCGACATGGGCAGTGACATCAACTTCTTTGTCACCAAGGATCTCAAAAGGTACAATCCTTCATCTGATCAATCAATTTTTAGACCAATCCACAGACTTCTTGTCCACATTCTATCTACCCTCGGTCTTGAGACTGTTAATGTCTCGGACCACATTGAGGCTACGGAAGGTATTGACCCATACCTTCCTACCCCACCTCTCCCAAATCCATCCGCAATTGTTAACCCTGAAGGTATTGCAGTCCCTTCCTCCACAACTCTCTCCAACATTTCTCAAACCCAAAGACGCAAGCATAGAGTTTCTGCTCTTCATGGCCCCCGCAACACCAAGAAACAAGGAACTCCTAAAAACGATGCTTCCAAGCCCTCCAAGAAAAGGAAAACCCCACCATTAATCACTATTGTGGAACCAAGCCAACATGATTCCAGCAGTGATTCAGACGAGGATGATCAACCCATTTCAATCCTCAAGAAACGCAAAACCGATACCTCTAACCATATGCGACCGGACTGATACCTCAGCCTCTCTACAGGCTCAGGTAGTCTTTGGGATGCCCGCACATCCATTTGAAACTACCATCTTCTACTTTTCAGACTCAGAAAGTGAGTCTGATTCATAGCAACGAGGAGACTCCCTCCAGTTGAATCCCAAGAGGATAATACTGGTTCTCGCCCTAAAGTTTCCAGCGCTTCCCGACTGCACTTCCTTTCTCCTGAGGAGTTGAACTCCACCCTTTTGAATGTCACCCATACACTGCAAATACCTTCCCAACCGCAGGGAACTTCTTCCGCCCACGCCAGAACTGAGCCGAGGCCACACTTGACCACGGGTCAAGGAGACCAAGGAAGCTCGGGAAATCCTACTCTGCTTATATCAGTAAAAGGTGGTTTAGGCACGGTGAGCACAAATGTGCAAGGATCCGTGAACCCGAGGGACACCTCGGTGCGATTTCAAGGAATTGACGATGGTTACTCAACTGATTCATGGAGTAAGTTTCAACCCTCCAACAAAGCTGAAGCCAAGAAATATGTTGCTTTTCGTAGGGCATTCCAAGCACGCAAGGATCAACAAATCAAGCAACAACAGCAGAAGGAACAAGAAATCCAAGTTGTGGCTAAGTATTGGGCAGATGCAATTAATAATGCCAATACCGTAGCCACCATACTGAAAGTTCAAGATTGGATGACTGAAATGGTCGAAACCTTCCACAAGGCTCAGGAAGCAACTGCTGATCAGCATGCCTCCAAAGTTCCTCCCACCCCCACTGTCCAAGAATCTCAAGACGAAGGACCCAAAATAAAAGTGAGCTCTGCTCCCACCTTCGGATTTAATGATGTTGATCTACAAGAGGTAAACAAACCCTCTCCTTCTGATGATGACCTCATGATGTTTGATGAAGAAGAAGAATCTAGTGGCTCTCATCATTCAACTTCAAAGCCCAAAGAGAAGAAGAAAAAGAAGAAAAATGTTGTCACTAGGAAAGAATTTTTAAGTTTACAAGCAAAGGTTGATCAAATCCTTGCTGCGGTCAAGCCAACCCAACCGCAACCAGAAGATATCCCTGGACTGCAACCATTGATCGAAAGGATTGAATGCCTGGAAACACGTGAGAGATTGGCTGCTGAGCGTATCTCACTCAAGGCTGAAATGGGAATCCGGTCCCTTGACAATAATCGATAGGTAGATCATAAAGAATTCATGGCTGCTGCGGAACGCCTCATCTCTGAGGTAACCGCGATCAAGAAAGATCTTCAAGTAGCCGTTGCGGATCAAGTCTCCCACACTGAAAAGCTGATTGTTGAGACTCACACTGCCTACGAGTCCGCAATCTCAGTCCTTCAAGCTACAACCAACCGCCTGCAGAGTTCCTTGTCCACCAATTTCCATGGTCCCGAAATCCTTCATCTCACCAAGGAAATGCACAAACTACTATTCAACCCCACCATCCCCAACAATCAGCAACTAGCCGAAGCACTCAAAGCTCAATTCCAAGAAGTTTTTGCCAATGTTGATGGCCTTCGACAATGGCTTGAGGAGGCTCCTGGTTTGAACTCCTCAAGAGGGGGAAGTGAAGAAGAAGAAGTCCATCCCTCCATCTCACAACATCAAACTCCCCCCATCTCTATAGAAAAGATTCCTTCACCGCAACCATCTCATCATACTGTTGGATTAGTGTCTAAGTCAATAACTATTTTGGTATGTACTTGACCCGATGGTGCATGGTCCTTTTGGGTTGCCTTCACCAAAGCAACTTTATAGGATGAATTATGGAGAGAAAGGATTAAATATGATTTATTAATATATTATGAGAATAATATATTAAAGGAGAAATCATATTGTTTAATTAATATTAGTCAAGAATTCATTAGTAATTATTTTTGTGACTAAAAGAGATTAATTAAACTTAAGGGACTGGAATTGTAATTATAAGATAATTGCAATTTGGGCCATGGATTGCCTTATATTAAGGAGTGGACGAATTCTATGGGGAAGCCCATGGGGAATTCGTCCAAGGCCTTAAGTAAAGGAATCTATGGGTTGCTTAGGGCTTAAGCATCCAAATTAGGGTTTCCTTGTTAGATAACCCTAATAGCCTAACTATATATACATCCCTTATGACCCAAAAACGTGGCTAAGCATCCTTCTAGGGTTTCACACGTTTTAGGGCAGCCTCCATCCTCTCTCCTCCTCATCCTCTTGCTCTTGGTGTTTGTGAACCATTAGAGGAGTGACATTTGTGACTCTAAGCTTTCTAAAGTCAATACAAGAAGGAGTTGTGATTGTTATTACTATATAACAATCAAGGTATGATCTAAACCCATTCTTATGTTAATATGATTACTTGTATGCTAGAATTAAGGTTTATAGTCTTGGATAACTTGCATGTACAATAGAGAAACCTAGATCCAAGCATTAGGGTTTGTATGAGCATATAGGATGTTCTTAGGACCAAAACTCATCAGTGGTATCAGAGCCTAGATTGGTTTCTATTGTATTGATGCCTTGTATGTTGAAAAAATTTGTTTTTTGTGGTTCTTTTTGCTGAACTCGCCGAGTCTATAGATGAACTCGCCGAGTTCATGCTAACTCGACGAGTCCATGCCTGACTCGACGAGTCGGCTGATAAGTAAGAGGGAAAACCGGGATTTCTTGCTGTTTTTGCTTGAGGATACTTGCCTTATCATATTAGATCAATATAAATCCTATTTTTTGATATATATGAGTATATTCTTGATCTAATTGAAGATATTTATCAATTAATAAAATATTTGTTTCCTTATGTGATAATTGATTAATTATTTTGATTAAACTGATAAATTGTTTTGCAAGAAATCATTAAATAAATCAAATATGGATAATTATGTGATTAATTGTTGATTTAGATTATTTGTTATTTGATCCTTGTGTTATGAAAAGTTTCACATTTTCCCCTTTAGGTTTTTTAGTTTAAATTTGACCTCAAAAGTTTATTGTTTTGAAATTTAAATAGTTGAAACCCTAATGTTTTGAAAAAGGTTTCAAAACTTGCCCTCAAGTTTTGGAATTTAAATTTTGATTAATTATTTAATTTTGATGTATATTTAAATTCTAAATCCTAATGTTTTGAAATGTTTCAAAACTTGCCCTCAAGTTTTGAAATTTAAAAGTTGATTAAAAGTTTAATTGGGAATGTTAAATTCTAAAACCCTAGTATTGTTTTGAAAAAGTTCATATCACACCCTTATGGTTTTATTAAGTAATTAAGGTGTATACTTAAAAGAGGTTTAATAAATCCATAAAAGTTTTGGTTTACAATTTAATTGAATTAAAGGTATAATTATTAAATTTGACCACCTAGTATTTTAAAAGTGTAAAATACACCCTATACTATATATAACATTAAAAGTCAAACATTATATATATGTATGAGTAAAAGTCAGTCTTACCGTTAGTAGGCCTCATTCACGAAGCTGGTCTATAAGGGGTGTTTAAGGAAATTGCCTATAAAATGTCGATTGAATGAGTATCCACTCTTACCCACCGCACTCTTGACTAGTGGAGGGTCCTTAGCCGAACGGGTAGGATAGGACAGAACCTTCCATTATAAGTATAATGAAATACAAAAGTAACTGAATGTTTTACAAATTCCCAATCTTAGTTACTTAGGCTAAAGTGAATTGATGCAATTCCATGAAATTATACTTTGCGCCCTTACGAAGACGTTAGTGGAACGTGTGTGGTTTACCGGCACACTAAATGGTTCTAAGCAAAGGTAGCAAAGGGTGACTCAATGTTTGTCATAGTTCGATGGAGCGTGTGTGGTTTACCGGCACATCGAATAGGTGACGGTAACATGTGAGGGCACCATGTAAGTTTGCATGGTTATTCACACCCGCTTTGTGATCCTCAGCATCCCAGTCACAAACAAGTGGGGCGTATCGAGATTTAAACATGCCATTGAAATGTTCAATGAATCTCAAAGGATCTAGGAGTTTTCATAGATTTAAAACTTAAATTTCTTTTTTCGTTTTTCATGGTGGAAATTAGTGAATCGTCATTCACTTACCTTCAAATGTTCTGCAATTTGGGTTACGGCATCCCTTTCCCGAGTTGTAGAATATTGTGTTGGATCCTAGCCTTACTATCTCATTCGGATGATTTACTAAGGATTCAATCAATCAACTAACTTGAATTTATTTCTCCCATTTTGTAGATGTCAAAGTTTGACAACTATGGTCTTCCCAGATCCTGTGGAACAAGCATTCCACATGAAGATGGTATTCCACGATTCGATCAAGGAACAAGAAATCATGCTTCACTTCCTCCACCTCCTCCACTTGTTCTCCCTAACCCACAAGATCGAAGATTGAAAGGTTCAATATCACTAAAGCCCTATTGGAAATGAAACATGAAGATGGTAAACTCGTGTGTGCCCACGTTCTAGAAATGAAATCACACATTGATAGGTTGATAATGTTGGGTGTGTCATTCCCGGATGAGTTGGCTGTGAATTGGGTTTTGCAGTCACTTCCTAAATCGTATAATGAGTTCAAAAGAAAGTATTATATGATGGATCATGACGACAACCTCATTGACCTAACTTACATGCTCATTGCTGCTGAATCAGAAATGATTTGGCGAAGCAATGGAGCGTATTTGTTGGGAAAGTCAACAGACCATGCTTCTGAGGACGTTCTAGGAGAACCGACCTGCGTTTGCTGCCAAAAGAAAGAGCGTTGGATACAAGTCTGCCCAAGGATCCTGAAGAGTCCAGAAGATGGGAGAGTCAAAGAGTATGACTGCGCTTCAGGTAAAATCCACCATCTAACTTCGTTAAGTTCCTATTCATTGATTCTTAATACATGATGTGATAAGATTGCATTTGAATGTTTTGCAGGATCGGTGAAAAGAAAGGAAGCTTGATGAAAGAGCAAGATGAATCTAATCACAAGAAATGGATCTTGATCGCATGGACTTGAAAATTAGATTTTGAGCTTCAATAGTTATGATAGAGTTGTTAGAAATTTTTCTTTTTGAAATACATAGTTTTCAATGGATTTTGCATTGTAAGGACAAATGTTTTCCGCTGCTTTTATAAATAAAATAAATTTTGGTTTGACTTATTTATTTATTTGTTAATTTCCTTGCAATGAAATCGTTATGAAAATTGATGTTTGCATATTTCTACAACAAAATGGATATGATTCTTATTTATGGTGTTTATGGAAAAGTCAAGATTTTACCAAATAAGGAGAGTTTCTCATCGTCCAAGGTTCAATTGGACAGAAACTTGGAATCATGCAACTTGGTTGCACGATGAATGAGAAATTTCATATTTGGAAATTAGACTAATTCATTGACAAAGTGTCAAGTGAAGGACTAAGAGATCGAGTACACAAAGTTGTGTGTTGATCAAGTCCACCATAAGAGTAACAAGATATCCGTCATGATTTACTAAAAGTTTAGTAAATATGATTATACTTATAAGATTAAGTGTAATTCAGAATTGATTAAAAAAGGTTTAAATCAATAGCAAAACGAATAAGAAGAATCAAGTAGGCAGAAAGATAAAAGTTTCTCCATTCTAAGAAGAAGGGAGAGTAGCTTTTATGCTTTATGATAGGTCTTAATGATTAAGAACCATATCTCAATTGATCCTCTAAGTGAGTCTTAGTACAATTGTATGTTTAAGAAGAGGAATCAAGAATTGAAGAAATGGTTAAATCAAGAAGTCAATCATACTTCGTTCCAAAACAAGTCTTAGAGTTAAGATTGTGACATTGAGTGACAAGTATTAAGAAGGTTTATAACATTCATCAAATGTGGAAAGTTGTGATGTATTGGATAAAACAAAGACCAACTAGGACCAATTTATGAAGTATTTTGATAAAAGCTACACTACACTTGAATATTTGTTAAGAAATGTTTATTGACAAGAGAATCTTATATGTCAAGGAGTCAGTGGGAGTCTTAATGGTCTTGAAAGGTTTCAAGAACAAATCAAAATAAACCTTATCGATCATCACTAGCACACGAGTTGAGGTTTACAAACTATCGTGTTGACACTATTTTGTTTCTGTGCCATTCCAATTGAGTTAATTATGCATGTGAGTCCTATGAGTTCTCGTTTGAATGCATAAAAGGCAAGGACCTTGATCAATGAAAGGTACATTGATAGGAAAAGGTGAGCTGCTTAACTACTTGGAAGACATGGTGGGCAGTTGTGCTACCATAAGGCAAGAAATCAAGATTAAGAAAGTTCGGTCCATATGAGTTTGAATTTGTCGTAAACTTTGGTTTTGACAAATTCACATGGATAGGAACACATACACCATTAAAATTTAAGTGTCATAAGATTCCCTCCTTCATGAAAATGATTGTGAGGAAATGCTTTCACTAAGAGAGATTTAAAAAAAAAAAAAAAAAAAAAAAGATAGTGACTGTGAAAATTGGATTCTCGAATTCGATTATGGTTACGATATCCCTTTCCATAATTTGAATTGTGAGGTTTGGCAATTGTTTAGACACACATATGAACTATCTAAGACAAAGGTGTATAAGTTCAAGAAGCCTTGATAAAAGATTATCAAAGCACTACGTATTAGAAACATGAACTTAAGAAATTCTATAAGCATTGTTTTTCTGAAAGTTAAGTTGTTTCTGAATACATTTCAAAGCTAGTGGGAGCATAAGTGTTATGTTTATAATAATCATCATGATAGTGGGAGCATAAATGTTATGATTGTATGATTATTAAGGCACGTATTGCAAGTTGGCAATATTAATTATAGAAAAACAAGAGTTGCACCATGCAAAGTCGTAAGAGTTGTAAAGTTGTTTTGCTATAATTAAGGGAGAGAATATTATGCTTCATTTCAAATCTAAAGGCTTAGGTTGTGGAATGTTAATAACTTAGTCAAAGAAACATAGTGTGTTCTTAAAATTTCGATTATGATTACGGCATTCCTCTTCACAATTCGTATTTTGAGAACATAGCAAATAAAATATTATGGCAGAAGATTGATATAGTATCAAATCTTTATGTAAGACATTATGCATCGTGTCCCATACGCTTCGGGTATAGGATCGATTGCAAATGCTATAATATTCGACCATTCTAAAATTTTCCAAATGTCTAGCGCATTTAGAAGGAAAAAGGACAAGAATCGGTTTTGACTAAGATAATTAAACAACTATCAAAGGACAATCCAAAGTTCGCCGAGGATTGGTCGCTTGTGAGTAGTTGGAAGTATAGTATTGGAAAATATGGAAATGTTTCCATATTGGATGGACCATATCGACATTACTATGAATAGATAAGATTCTATTAAAAATGAGTTGTCATATGGAAAATATGGAAACGTGTCCATATTGGGAATTGAATATTGAAAATCTATGACTAGATTAGAAACTTTTATGCAAAAGGATGTTCAAAGGAATGTACTTTGAGTGAGAGACATCATATCTAAGGAATTGTATTGTAACAATTTCCGATATAGGACTTTGTAATATCATGGGCAATAGTCTTTGTGACTTTGGTGCATTGACATTACGAAAGGATCATTGCATAAAATGTTAGAATCTATCATATTTTATAAATAGAAAGAATTTGATATTCTTTCACTTATGAAAAAGGATTTGGAGTTGTGAAATGAGAATGATTGGAAATGTGCTCAATTTGATCTATTCCACAAAGTAAGAACCATAGATAAACATTGTGTGCATGCTAGGAGCATGGGACAAGTGTAATAATTCAAGTAAGAAGTTGATTACCCGAAACGACAAATAATGAGTAATCGATATGGTGATAAATAAAAGGTGTTTTATTTATGCTCTAAGGTTTGAGGCCATATGGGATTAGTATTATTCTTGTGTTTCACTTTGCATGTTTTGACTTCCTGAATAATTTAATTGGTTTAGAACAGTCAAATTAATCGAACGGGCCACAGTCGTTCATATGTTGGAAGTAGATATGAATGAAGACTGTCGTGAATTAGTGTGTGGATTGTCTAAAAGAGTATTAGACATAAGCAAATGTTTGCTGCAACGTTCATGAGTGCTTATGAATATGATTTGAGCATTGGATTAAACCCACGCTCACTTGGATCACTCCATGAATTGTATCACAAGTGATTGGTGAGACGATAACATCTTATATTCTTGAAACCGAGATGTGTGAGTTGTATCTTGCAAATAGGTTGCACATTGATAATACGTAAACGCACTAGTAACTTGGTGTTATAAAACATATTATTGTGTGTAATTCGGTGAGTGAGTACAATCAAGCATTGTATCAAAGTTTGTCCGTCCCTTTATCCAAAGTAGGATAAAAGCAATATCTTTGGGCCCCTCGATGATTTAGTGATGACAAACGTAAATGCTCGGCCGGGCTAGGGCTAATTTGATTTGTTCAATTAGTCAGTCGTCATAAATCGGAAGTCGAGAAATAGTACAAAGAGAATGATTAGAAATCATGTCTCATACGATATCTAGAATGGAGGAATATATGATCCCTTATCTAAAGGACATGCGTATCTAATATGATCAGAGTTGATAGCGGCTTTGGAAAGCTACGATTGCAGATCAGGATCTGAAGCCATACGCATAATAGTTATTAGACTTATCCAAGTGGGAGACTGTTGGATTAGTGTCTAAGTCCATAACTATTTTGGTATGTACTTGACCCGATGGTGCATGGTCCTTTTGGGTTGCCTTCACCAAAGCAACTTGATAGGATGAATTATGGAGAGAAAGGATTAAATATGATTTATTAATATATTATGAGAATAATATATTAAAGGAGAAATCATATTGTTTAATTAATATTAGTCAAGAATTCATTAGTAATTATTTTTGTGACTAAAAGAGATTAATTAAACTTAAGGGACTGGAATTGTAATTATAAGATAATTGCAATTTGGGCCATGGATTGCCTTATATTAAGGAGTGGACGAATTCTATGGGGAAGCCCATGGGGAATTCGTCCAAGGCCTTAAGGAAAGGAATCTATGGGTTGCTTAGGGCTTAAGCATCCAAATTAGGGTTTCCTTGTTAGATAACCCTAATAGCCTAACTATATATACATCCCTTATGACCCAAAAACGTGGCTAAGCATCCTTCTAGGGTTTCACACGTTTTAGGGCAGCCTCCATCCTCTCTCCTCCTCATCCTCTTGCTCTTGGTGTTTGTGAACCATTAGAGGAGTGACATTTGTGACTCTAAGCTTTCTAAAGTCAATACAAGAAGGAGTTGTGATTGTTATTACTATATAACAATCAAGGTATGATCTAAACCCATTCTTATGTTAATATGATTACTTGTATGCTAGAATTAGGGTTTATAGTCTTGGATAACTTGCATGTACAATAGAGAAACCTAGATCCAAGCATTAGGGTTTGTATGAGCACATAGGATGTTCTTAGGACCAAAACCCATCACATACTCCATCTCACAACTCTCCACCGCAAGAAGAAAACACTCCTGAGAAACCAGAGACTCCCCCTCACTTCAAAAATCTTGTGGAGCACATGTCTTCTCCTAGCTCAAATGACTCACCTGCCACCACCCAAAGGAAAAAAGATTGGAAGGCAGCCAAACTTGCTAAAGAAGTATGGAGAGAATGTGATTTTGATACCATCATGGATGAGTCCTTGATAAATTCTTGGATCAATCCTCACCAAATATTGCTTGATGATGACTACACTCCTCACCTCACCTATGCGGAACCCCCTTCGGAAGGCTACTGGGATGTTCCAATCTCTCCAAATGCCATATACTTCACTGTATTTGAGCAGTTCGACCGCAGCCTTCCAGACTCCAAAAAACTGCCAATGGAATTTGAGAGACTTAGTCTATTTTATGCTAAGCATGCCTCTCCCATTGAGAATATTTGGTCTAACGATAGACCATCCATAGTCAAGAACTACAAAATCAGGAAGTTCATGAAGGCTGACTTCATCCAGTACACTCTAACTAGAAGGGAACACGATTGTGTCCGCACCCAGGCTGATTTTCCCTATATGAATCCGGAAGAAGTCTTTCTCATTGCAAAGGTGTTCCACCACAAGTCGGAGAAGCACCCGAAGATGAAGATTGCACTTGAAAGGCCTAATACTTTCTTGAAGGAAACATTCTATGACTTTGCCAAAATCGACGCAGACATCTACCCCATCACTGCCAAGAAATTTGATCTGTCACCACTTGACCCGACACCAATGCCTACCGAAGGCTATGAAGAAAGATCCTTAGGTGCAACCAACTACCCTGAACTTGGAGTCATTTTCAAAAGGAACACCGATAATGTCAAATACTTCATTCCTATGACTGCCATGCATCGCCTCACCAGGAAGCAACTTGATATCTGCCGAAACGCAGTGGAAAAATCAAAGCACACAACTGCAGAAGTCAAGTTCGAGATCTTAAGAAGAATCATCTGGTTGGAGAGCATCAGGAAGTTTTGGTGGATCCTGATCAAGTTTCTTAAACTTGATAGCTGATCAAAAAGTTAAAGAGGTCACTTAGGGGAAATTGTTGAATCATAAGAAGTGACCCTCTTGAACTTCAACTACTGCAGCCGACAAACACCCGCAATCTAGTTTTTTCATCAACAATCGCTACCGCAGTCTCTACCTACCACAGTCTCTTTACTAGATTACTTTACTTGTCTTGTTGTAATGCTCTCTATTGTCCAGTATGCCTTGCATGGCTACTCTTAGAGATGTAATCTAGTGTACTTCATGAGTCTCTATAAATAGAGCTCGTCCTCTTGTATCCAAAAAAAAACTTACGCATCTAATTCTGAATTGCAATCTCTGAAGTTATCCTTTCTATCTTTCTTACTCAGTCTTCTTACTCTCATAATCGATTACAACCTCTCTTCGGAGCAAGTCTTTTAAGACTTAATCACTAAATTTGATCTCACTCATTAACTTGGTTTGAATGCATTCCTCGTTATGAATCAGCTTAAGTGTATACTTGATATAATAATTGTTGTCATTTACATTTCCTTACCTTTCCGCAACTAACTATCTAACTATCTAACTCTAAATATTATTGATGATCTTTTAGATCCTTCGAGATTAACTATTCCGCAATATACTTGTTCTAACGTTTGTTCAAGTGTGTCTCAAACTTTTTCTCTCAACATGGTAGATATAAGTGGAGCAAATCTTAGGACAGCCTGAGATTTGATGTATGTGGTAGTTTGTAGGATATGGTTTAGTTTTGGGACGAAATGAAGTTATCAGGTGGAGCCTTGGGGAAAGGTACAGGTAGGTGTGGAACGTAGTATTGGGCACGTACTACTGAAAGCACAGGACCTGTACCCGAACTAATCTTAAGTCTGACGACTTCAAGGACGACCGGTATGGGAAGATCCCTTATATGGAAATCCTAATCGTTGTGATTTATGACATTTCAGTTCAGCATGGTGGTGACACGATTTGGAGCAGGGGGATCTGGATGCAGGGATGGATTAGTCGACACTACCGATGTCATTAATGAGAGGTTGCGCGAGCTTATCATAGTCGAGGTTACCAGGGGCATCCTTGACGCTACCCCAGTCATTTTTGGGATGGTCAAGGACGGTATGATGGAGATTATTGAGGAGAGACTCAGGGCATTTAGGGCTGATATTGTTGTGGGTTAGATTGAGGCCCGAACTCCCTCATTCCAGGAGTTTAAGGGGTGCGGGGCACTGGAGTTTTTCGGGGTCAGGGAACCCATTGCTAGCCGACGCTGGGTGGCGGATATCGAAAATGCCCAGCGCACGAGTTCTTGCCCGGATGCATCAAAGGTTGGATTTGTTTCTTGCATGTTGAGAGACAGGGCCTGGGATTGGTGGGGCGAGGTTACTAGCCAGGTAGGAGCAGTCGGGTGGCTGAGATGACGTGGGTCGAGTTTGTCTGACGGTTTGATTTAGAGTTTGCACCAGCCATTGAGGTGCAGTGGATGCTGAGGGAGTTCCAGGAACTCCAACATACCACCAAGACTATGGCGGAGATCACCGCCAAGTTTCGCGAGCGATCTTTGTTGATTCCTCAGTATGCTACTGACGAGGATATGTGCAGGATGAGATATAATTCCATGCTGAGGGATGACATTCGGGAGTTTGTGAGCTTTATAGGGTGCAAAACCCTGAATGAGATGGTGGAAAAGGCCCGGGAACGGGAGATGGAGTTAGACTTCCGCACCAAGCGGGTCCGGTGTGCCAGGTGCGGTAAATCGCATAGTGTGCTTGTCGAACAATAGGGATATTAGGATGTTACTCTTGTGGTCAACAGGGCCACTTGAGCAGGGATTGCCCCAAGAAGGGCTTGATATGTTTCCACTGCAACCAGACTGGCCATAAAAAGGCTGATTGTCCTAGGTTGCAGGGAGGGAGGAGCAGTGGCGATGCATGTACCTGCCACACTGAGGATCGCCGATGGTGATGAGTCGTGCATTGCAGCTGACTACCGAGGAGGCTCGGGCAGCGCCAGACGTTGTGGCTGGTATGTGTCTATTATTCTCTTTTCTTATTATTTGTTTGACATATTTGTACTTTATGCTTGTATAGAGACCTTTTTGGTCAATGGTATGTCTGCTCATGTTTTGTTTGATTCGGGTGCTACCCAATCATTTGTGTTGCTTGTGCTGCAAGAAGTTCCAGGACGTGTCGGGAACTTTGGGTTCCCCGCTCGAGGTAGAGATTGCAGATGACCACACTGTGAGTGCTGGAGGGTGATTCAGGATTACGTCCTGAATGTGTTGGGCAAGAGGTTTCACGTGGATCTGGTCCCGATGCCGTTGCGAGGGCTGAAGGTGAGTGTTGGGATAGACTGGTTAGAGGCCAACGGGGCCATGATTGGTTGCGAGCAACAGTTGGTTAGGGTTTGAACCCCAAGTGGGGGAGAACTGGTTATTTGTGGTGAGAGAGCCTCGCAGGGTGCAACTTGGTTTTCCAAGATTGATTTTCGGTCAGGGTACCATCAGATGAGGATTCGGGATGAGGATATCCTGAAGACAGCTTTCAAGACTCGGAATGGGCATTATGAGTTTCTGGTGATGCCGTTTGGGTTCACCAATGCCCCAGCAGCATTCATGGATCTCATGAACAGGGTGTGTATACCGATGTTGGATCGGTCGGTGATCGTTTTTATTGATGATATCCTGGTCTATTCTAAGACCAGGGAACAGCATGAACAACATTTGAGGGAAGTACTGGAGACCCTGAGGGCGGAGAAGACTTATGAAAAGTTCTCCAAGTGTGATTTATGGCTGTGGGAGGTACAATTTTAGGGCATATCGTCAATCAGGAGGGCATTTCGGTTGATCCAGCCAAGGTTGAGGCTGTGATGCGGTGGGAAGTACCAAAGAATGCATCATAGATTCTTAGCTTCTTGGGTTTAGTGGGCTATTATCAGAAATTTATCCAGGATTTCTCCAAGATTGATGTGTCATTGACCCACTTAACCAAGAAGAATGTGACTTTTTGGTGGGGCACGGATCAGCAGATGGATTTTGAGACCCTGATATGGAGGTTATGCGAGGTCCCGATCCTAGTACTACCCGAGGGGTTAGACGATTTGGTGGTGTACTATGACGCATCGATTTCAGGGTTAGATGCGGTACTGATGCAGAGGGGGCACGTGATAGCTTACGCCACGAGGCAGTTGAAGCCTCATGAGGCGAATTACCCCACTCATGACCTGGAACTGGGGGAAGTGGTGTTTGCCCTCAAGATTTGGAGGCACTATTTATATAGAGTGTGGTGCACCATTTATACTGATCACAAGAGTTCAAAGTATTTTATGGATTAGCAGAACCTCAACATGCGACAAAGTAGGTGGCTGGATGTGCTGAAGGATTATGATTGTGAGATCTTCCAACATGCGACAAAGTGGTTTCTCCTTTGTTGGATATGATCAAAGAGGCCCAGGTTGAGGGAGTGAAGAAAGAGAATTAGAAGATAGAGAAAATTCGGGGACAGTATCCTTTGTTTGTTAAGGATAGTCATGGCCTTTTGATGCAGTGGCCGGGTGTGGGTACCGGTGATTATAGGAGTGAGGCAGAGGATATTAGAGGAGGCGCACAAGTCCAAGTTCTCTATAGATCCAGGGGCTACAAAAATGTATAGGGACTTGAGACTGAGTTATTGGTGGACCTGCATGAAGCGGGAGATCGTCTGGTTCGTAGAGCGTTGCTTGACCTGCAGGAAGGTCAAGGCCGAGCATCAGCGGTCTCATGGCAAGGTACAACCACTACCCATTCCCATGTGGAAATGGGAAGAGATCACTATGGACTTCATCACGAAGTTACCTAGGACGGCGAGGGGTGTGGACACTATATGGGTGATCGTGAACAGACTGATGAAGAGTGCCCACTTCATTTCGATTTCGGAGAGTATATCCGCAGAAAAGTTGGCATATATTTATGTACTAGAGGTGGTGGCTAGGAACGGGGTGCCAGTATCTGTAGTCTCTGACCGGGATGTCCGGTTTACATCCAAGTTTTGGAAGATGTTCCACGAGGAATTGGCCACTCAGCTACATTTTAGCACGGCGTACCACCCCCAGACTGAAGGCCAGAGCGAGAGGACGATCCAGACACTGGAGGACATGCTTCGAGCATGCGTGTTGGATTTTGGATGTAGTTGGGACACGTACATCGCACTGGTAGAGTTTTCGTACAATAACAGTTATCATGCCAGTATCGACCGAGCTCCATTCGAGATGTTATATGGTCGAAGGTGTAGGACCCTGGTTTGTTGGGACGGGGCTGGGCACCGGGTCATGGGGAGCACTAAATTAGTACTCAATACTACCGGGCTGATTCAGCAGGTGCGCGACCGTATACAGGTTGCGCAGAGCCATCGGAAAAGTTATGCTGACCGACAGCGATCGGATCTTGAATTTCAGGTGGGGGATTTTGTGTTGTTGAAGGTGTCGCCCTGAAAGGGAATTATCAGGTTTCGGAAGAGGGGAAAGTTGGGGCCTCGGTTCATAGGCCCGTTCAGGATCACGGCCCGGGTGAGCAAGGTGGCATATCGCTTGGATCTGTCGGAGGAGCTTAGCCAGATTCACAACACCTTCCACGTGCCTCAGCTTCAAAAGTGTGTCACTTACGAGTTCGTAGTTATTTCATTGGACGATATTCAAGTGGATGAGGGCCTGAACTACGTCGAGAGACCGGTTTCCATCTTAGATAGGAAGACAAAGGGTCTTCGAAACAAGGAGGTAAAGTTAGTAAAGGTGCAATGGCAACACTGAAGAAGCTCTGAATGGACTTGGGAGCCGGAAGAGGAGATGCGGGAGCATTATCCCAATCTATTCACAGCCATGGACTTCGAGGACGAAGTCTAGTTCTAGTGGGGGAGAGTTGTAACACTCCAAATAAGGTATACTTTGAAACCCTTGAAGAAATCAAATTTTAGTATAATAGTCCCTTAAATACGATGGGCGTACTTATGAGTACGCTTAGTGTACTATGCATAGATGATCGTGGAGGGGCAGCACGTACGATGGGCGTACCAAAATTACGTTGGGCGTACGTGCCGGATAACCAAAACCTAATTTTCAGACTTGAGTCCTATTTAAATGTCCTTAAGCCCATTGGGCTAAACCCTAGAGAGCCTCCATAGCCTTAGAACATCCTTCTACTCCAGAGAGAGCTTGTGAGACCAATTTGAGCTTAGAAGGGGTATTGGTGGCCATTTTTAGTGACATTCAAGAAGGAGAAGTTCTCAAGGAAGCTTGTAGTGACATTGACCTTCAAGAATCTGCATCAAGATCACCTTGAGGAGCTTCTGGAGGTATAAAGCTTGCACCTTTCCACCTTAATCACTAGATCTAGCTAGGTTGTTCTAGTTTTCTCCCCTTTGTTGATTTTGGATCTTCTCTTGTGGGTTGACCGACTCCAAAGGATGGGAATGTTAGATCTGAGGTCCTTTGGTCCGTTTATAACATAAAAATGAAGTCTTGGTGGGTGTTTTAACCTCATGCATGGGTTAAGAACCTTAAAAAGGTCTTAATGGGGGTGTTAGGAACAGATGAGTCATGCAAAGGTATAAAGTTGCCAACTTTATGCCATAGGTCGTCTTAATAAGCTTAGATCTGACTTTTGGATGTGAGGGAATCGAGTATTAAGCACTTAATGGAGAAAGTGCTTAATTTTTTAGTACGCTGGGCGTAACCTAGCGTACGCAGCGCGTAAGTCCCAAAGACTCGGTACATTGCGTGTACCAGGGTGGTACGCTAAGCATACGCACCACAGATAGACTTGGATCTGTTTGGGGCCTTTGAACTGTTGGGCCTCAATAGGTTATTGGGCCAGATTTTATTTTGGGGATGGTGGGGTAGTTTATCTGTTTCGGGCCATGGATGTTATGATTGCGCCTTATTGGTTCATGAGGTCCATTAATGGTTTTTAGACATGGACTTTGGGCCCATTAACAAATGAAGAATATTTGGGCCTTTGTAGAAGGACTTGGAGTTTGGGTTTCCCTTTGATTATGTGAATCCCTAACATTGGTTAATATTATTACTTAGCATGGGAGTTTATGGACAGTTAGGAGGGCAGTTTCGGATTCTTCGGACAGAGGTGAGTCTTCTCACCATACCAATGGGTCTAAGGCACCAAGGTCGGCCCATTTTATGTTAGGTTATTATGTATGTTATTGCATAGAAGACCCGGGGGAGCTCGTGGCAATTGGACATAAGACCATGTAGGGTAGCCCATGGCATTCCCAGGTTAAGACCATGTGGGGTAGCCCATGGCACAATGGTATAAGACCCGGGGGAGCCCACGACATCCTTACAAGTTTATGTTTGTGTTATGTATAGATAATTCTGTGATATAAGATATGTTATGTGATTATGTATGTTATTGCATGGAAGACCCCAGGGGGAGCCCGTGGCAATAGGATATAAGACCATGTGGGGTAGCCCATGGCACAATGGTGTAAGACCTTGAGGGGAGTCCACGACATCCTTACAGGTTTATGTATGCATGGCTTATGTAATATAGGTAGCTTTTATAGCTAACATGATATGTGATATGTGGATTGTCTGTGTGGTATGCTCTGGGAAACTCACTAAGCATTAGTTTACTGGTTGTGGATTTGTTTCAGGCACTTCAGATCCCAAGGGTAAAGGTAAGGCGTGATGGCGCGACGTGCACTCTCTCTCAGGCATTTTCACGGGACACTCTGATGTTTGGAATAAAATTTGTATTTGACTTATGTTTTGAAAACAATTATAATTGGATTTCTTGATGTTGGAAATGTGTTTGATTATTCAAAAATGAAAATTTTCTTTCTAAAAAATTGGGTCGTTACACCTTCCTTGTCATCTGCCAACTAAGCTAGTCAGTTAACATAGACTCGCTATTGATTTGACTTGACGCCACATGTGTAGTGATTAATGATTGTCATTTATTTCAACCAACACCCCAAAACAACCTGTTTAATTACCATCACCATGATACCACTGCTTTTTATCACCGTATCAAGAATAGATTGCGGTTGGACATTAATAAGAATCAATTGGTTGAGAAGCTCTTGAGATTGAAGAAGAAGTACTAGAATGTTCTCAGTAAGATCAGTTTCGGAAAAGAATATGTCTTCAAGAGCGCCCATGATTAGATCACTTTCGAGATATCATGTAAGATATGGAGCTCCGATGTTGCTTTCATATCCACTCCTGCAACTGTAGATGTTGCCAGATTCGAAAACGAAGAACCCAAATACATACCCATTTATCAATACCTGCGATAGCTTGACTCGCAAATTACAAAAATAACCTTCATTTCTATCATCTACTACAGGAAACAGGTGTTACGGGGACCAGTTTCTTCACGTGTCTTCATCTGGATCAAAAGAAGTATTTGATTATCGAAACTGCAAAAAGATTAATGATGGGTCCTAAAAGAAATTTAAAGGTTCAAACTTTATAGATTTAATAGATACTACTACCAAGGGTATGGACTTGAATGTTATTCAAAATTTGTCTAATAATGAAAACGACTCAAGAAAATGCGATCAAATTGTGTTTCCATGGCTTAAATCTAAACCGGGTATCTGTAAAAATGTTGATGTAGCAAAGGAGAAAGATAATAAAAAGCTATTAGGGTTTCTAGTTTTAGGGAACTTTTGTAAAAATGATGCTTCTTCTTCTGTTGTTTCGACCTTTACATCAATTGAAAAAAGAGGGATCGATAGCAATGTAGCTTGGGATGATGTGATCGATGAGAAATGGATTGATGGGGAAGAAATATATGCAGAAATCAAGAATTTCAAGAATCATTTTGATTTGAATTCATGTGTGACTGAGTATGATGAGCAGTTAGTTACAGTTACAACAAATTGAAGGGGTTTGATCTATGGATTGTAAGAAGAAATGAACTCTCAAATGGAGATATGATAAATGATGATGTAGATAGTGTTCTTCAATCTGTCAAGCAAATTTTTCAGGTGGTTATCCGTTATATTTAATGGGTCTTCTCATTTGGTTCGAATCTCATCCACCATGTTTCAAGTTAACCAATTATTTAGGTCAATTAATTACACTTATGTGGCAACCGACATGGACTATTTTTCATATATGTGGCATTACGTGACATTTTACAACTGATGATTAGGAAGGGTTTATCGGGCGACCCCTTAATATTTTTTATAATGACCTTTTTAAAACGGTAACATAAAAGTCTGTACTCCTAAAAAAAAAAAAAAAAAAAAAAAAAAAAAAAAAAAAAAAAAAAAAAAAAAAAAAAAAAGTCATGAGAAACCTTTTAAACCAATATACTAAATATTGTTGGGCTAGAGTAACAATAACCTTGCTTTAGAAGAGTTATATAATGTAATAAAGTCTTAGAATGTTTGTAAATAGTTATGCCTTGAATACCAAGTTTGATAGCACAACCATAGTTGTTTTGTAAAAATGGTGTCCAAAGGATGTTAGGAATGTTGCGGACTCAAACAATGATCGGTGAATTATGAAAACCTCAAAAGCATCACATTCGAGAACTATCTTCTACATCGATCCTTGCACATAAATTTGACTTTTGATGATACAGACATGTTCAAATACGCACTAGGATCACTTTTAGCAAGCTATGCATTCCAATATTCCATACCAAACCCTTTGTTACAACAAATAATATAATTTTAATTAATTCATATCATTTTTTTTTTTTCAAACATTCACATCCAAACACCCGCTTAATGATATTTTTGCATGCTAAAACAATTTTTACTGACATATGAGGGTTTATAATCATAGGCGGATCCAAGGGGATCTCGGGGTAGCCCGGGATACCCCTCAAATTTTTTTTGGTAATGTAATTTTTGTTTACGGATTCTTCAATTTTTTTCGGTAAAATGTATATATATATATATATATATATATATATATATATATATATATATATATATATATATATATATATATATATATATATATGTATCCTAGAGGTGGCAATAGTGTCGTGTCGTGTCGGGTTCGTGTCGTGTCGAAACATTAAACGGGTTGAAAGTGTTTGACCCTAACCCGACCCATTTAATTAACGTGTCGTGTTGTGTCAACCCATTTATTTTCGTGTCGGGTTTCGGGTTAGGGCTATACCTTGAAATATGTCGTGTCATGTGAGGTTAAAAGATTGAGCATGTTGAAAGAGTAGGAGTTAGATAAGCGGAGAGGAAAAACTAATAGTTTGGAGGCAGAATAGATGAAATCATAGCAAGTTCAAATGACAAAATTAAAAGAGTGAGAGTTGGAGAGGCGGATGAAAAGGTCGCGAGGATGTGAGAGTGGTGAAAAAGACTGGGTAGTTTGGGAGAGAATGGAAAAACTGAAATTAAGTCTTGATCTAGACGGCTAAGTCATTTCAAAATTACAAAACGACTCAATTCGAAGGTTTTCTTTTACTTATGGTTTTGGTTTTGTATATTTCTAGTTTATTTAAATAATTCAAAATTTTGCATATAAATAAACGGGTCATTTTCGAGTCATATTCGAGCTGAAATTCTCAACCCTAGCCTTACCCGTTTAATTTCCGTGTCGTGTCGTATCAACCCGTTTATTTAAATGAGTTGAAATATCTTACCCAAACCCGTTTATTTCGTGTCGGGTTCGTGTCGGGTTTCGTGTCGTGTCAATTTTTGCCACCTCTAATATATCCCGTCAATTATAAACACAAGCAAATAGTAGAGCTACTGGTTAAAGTGTTGCCTTTTTAAAATAAAGCTATCAAGTTCAATTCTTGCTCCTTACATATTTTTTTTTTATTTTTGTTTTATAACTATTGTATCCCACATCGTCAAACATATGTAAACTCAACCATTTTTGTCTATTATATAAGCCTGTTATCCTCATACTAAATTTGATATCTACTTTGAATCCCACATTGATTCAAGTATCAAAATATTCCTCAACTTCATGTTTATATAACTAGACTTCAGGTTAGTTAAGGATTCAATTAAGGTTTGGGTTTAAAACCAAAATTGAACCGGGGAAACCCAAGTACTCCGGAAAAAATATTGGGTTACCCTAAAAATAAAATTGGGATACCCGTTTACTACTTTGATCTTGACTCCACCACTGTTTATAATGACCCCTCGATCATGCAAACGACTATCAAAAAAAAAAGTTTTTTAGATAATTGCTGAAATTCCAACGACAAAATACATAAACTAAAGTGATGCGGGCCAAAGTAGGAAAAACGATGTTTTTACTTTTTACCATGACCCCTCAATTCCCCAATAGTCTATTTACTTTTTTCCTATCATAGACAAACAAAGACAAAAGACGTGAAAGAAATATACACGACTTATAGGGAAACCTCACAATCGAAAGCTTTTTCCTCTTGTGTTAATAGGAAAACTTAGAATGGCTACTCTTTTACGTCTCTTTCTATAAATATTGGCATTTCCAACACGATAGGGGCATATTGGTCTCTTCCTTTTGTTTTTACTTAAAAACCAAAGTCTAATAGAATAATGTCCTTTTGAGTACGAATTTGTCACCATAAACATATCCATCAACTCTATGACATTCTAACAAAGTATCCATTAACTCACTAATTGAATCCACATAAGATACGTCTTTAAATGCAAAAAAGAAAAAGAAAAAACACAACTTATTATGGCATCATTCCTTTGTAGACAAAGTAATCTATAGTTAGCAACAAGATCCTACAAGGTGGGATCTAGTGTCCATTGAATTCAAAGCAAAGTACACCTTCTGTTTCATCATGTACAAGTCACTAATGCTTCATTTCTTTTGCTTATTCAGCTATTGCAATCGTAGGATGATTTGAAGCCTCATTCACTACTTTAGTGACCTAACTACCAATTACTTAAACGTAATTTTAGCTCAAATCTTTCTATCTTAGGGTCAAGATCAAAATCCTACAATTAGCAAAGAATCAAAAGCAAGGTACAACTACTACCGTACAATGTACAAGTCATTAAAGCTTCAATTTGCATGTACTTTTTAATGGAAGATAAATGATTTCTACCACATGACAAGACACGAGGACCAAAACAAAAATGATGAAATCTAGTCATTATAAGGTCAAATAAATCCAATCAACATGTACCATTACTAGAGAAATATACAATCATTTATGCACAATGTGCAACATTTACACATCTCTTCTCCATCTTCCCCGCCATATGTAACCTTGGTATGTAACAAGTAACGTGCACCGATCGGTTCCATCGTCAATATAATTTTAATTAATTTTCACCGTTAGGAAAACCATACATCGACTTGTCGATTCTAACTCTCTTAGGCCGGAGGGAGTGCTGTCACACTCCCTCATTTTACCACACTCAAAGAGTGGTATACTATGGAGAGGAGCGCCCCCAAGAATGGCCGCAGTCCCCAAACCGCATAGAGGAGTTGGTGTTCCATATGTCACATAGGCGTCATGTCATCCTTACCGCATTTCACTCCCTCTAGTTTTACTATTCTTATAGATTCTCACGTTTTTACTGTTAAAACATGTACAGCCCTTAACATCCCTACCAACTCATTCCACAGTTTATGGATTTTCACGTATTTACCATCACGTTAGATTGTATCCTTACGTTATTTATAGATTTTTACGTTCTTACAATTACGTCAGACTATATTCTTATTTTATTTATGGATTCTCACATTCTTAGTATTACATAAGACTGTATTATTACTGTTATTTATGGATTCTCACATTCTTAGTATTACGTCATACTGTATTATTATTGTTATTTATGGATTCTCAAATTCTTACTATTACGTCAGACTGTTATTTATGGATTCTCAAATTCTTAATATTACGTTAGATTGTATACTTACTGTTATTTATGGATTCTCAAATTCTTATTCCTACTGTTATTTATGAATTATTAAATTCATATTATTATGTCAGGCTGCATTCTTACTGTTATTTATGGATTCTTAAATTCTTACTATTACGTCAGACTGTATACTTACGGTTATTTATAGATTATCAAATTCTTACTATTACGTCAAACTGTATTATTACTGTTATTTATGGATTCTTACATTCTTACTATTACGTAAGACTGTATTATTACTGTTATTTATGGATTCTCAAATTCTTACTATTACGGTACACTGTATTATTACTGTTATTTATAGATTCTCAAATTCTTATTATTACGTAAGACTGTATTATTACTGTTATTTATGGATTCTCAAATTCTTACTATTACGGTACACTGTATTATTACTGTTATTTATAGATTCTCAAATTCTTACTATTACGTAATGTATTTTTACTGTTATTTATGGATTTTCAAATTCTTACTATTACGTCAGATTGTATTATTACTGTTATTTATGGATTCCCAAATTCTTACTATTACGTCATACTGTATGATTCTCAAATTCTTACTATTACATCAGACTGTTATTTATGGATTCTCAAATTCTTAATATTACGTCAGACTGTATTCTTACTGTTATTTATGGATTCTCAAATTCTTAATATTACGTCAGACTGTATTCTTACTGTTATTTATGGATTATCAAATTTTTACTATTACGTCAGACTGTATTCCTACTGTTATTTATGGATTCTTAAATTCATATTATTATATATATCAGTCTGTATTCTTACTGTTATTTATGGATTCTTAAATTCTTACTATTACGTCATACTGTATTCTTACTGTTATTTATAGATTCTCAAATTTTTACTATTACGTCGGACTGTATTATTATTGTTTTTTATGGATATTTATGGATTCTCACATTTTTACTATTACGTAAAACTGTATTATTACTGTTATTTATGGATTCTCAAATTCTTACTATTACATCAAACTGTATTCTTACTGTTATTTATGGATTGTCAAATTCTTACTATTACGTAAGACTGTATTATTACTGTTATTTATAGATTCTCAAATTCTTACTATTACGTCAGACTGTACTTACTGTTTTTATGGATTCTCAAATTCTTACTATTACGTCAGATTGTATTCTTACTGTTATTTATGGATTTTCAAATTCTTACTATTACGTCAGACTGTATTTTTACTGTTTTTATGAATTCTCACATTCTTACTATTCTTACTGTTATTTATGGATTCTCAAATTCTTACTATTACGTCATCCTGTATTGTTACTGTTATTTTTTGATTCTCAAATTCTTACTATTACGCCAACCTGTATTCTTACTGTTATTTATGGATTCTCAAATTCTTACTATTACGTCAAGTTGTATTTTTACTGTTATTTATGAATTCTCAAATTATTAGTATTACGTCAAACGTATTTTTACTCTTATTTATGGATTATTACATTTTTACTGTTATGTCAAACTGTAACGAAAAGAGGGTAAAACGTAAAAACATAGTGGTCCATGACTGGCAGCAAAATGCGGTCATCCGTAGAGCAAAGCCTTGTCATGGGCAGCCGTAGGACACCCATCTTCCTTTGATGGGGACATCGTTCTTCTTAATGCACATGAACCCATGTTACTCTTGTCCCTAATTATCTAAATATGTAAATACATGGAAATTCATATATATAAATATATATAAAGAGAGAGAGTGAGAGGACATGTGAGATCAATCTCAACTACTTGCAGGAAGGAAGTCAGTTTCACATATACAACTCAGAGAAAATCAACCAAGTATATTAATGTTTGTGGGGCCTACAAGCACCATCTGTACAATGGTTGGCATAGGCATTGTCCTTGCATTGTACGACTCATTATCTGCATTAATAACTTGTACTTTTGAACTATAAATAAAGGAAAAACCATTGTACAAATGAAGATGATCAAGATTCACATGGCACATGAAAATATCTCGTATTTCATTACCTGAAAAACAGATTTTGAAACCCTAATAAAATGCTAAATTGACGTGGAAGTCAACAAAAACTATAAATCTAGTCAAAAAGTCGAGCTTTTTACGTGGAAAATTCCTTGATTTATGTATGTTGATGTCATATAATAGTTAGATTGATGTCCTATAACGTGTATTGTAACTTTAGATAAATGATAATTAAAAAATATTGGAGAAAATGACTTAATGTGGTAAAACTATAAATGGGTGTTTCTAAATGATGATTAAAAACGAAACGAGGGTGAATTTGTAATAAATTGAGACTTAATGAGGAAAGCCTCGATACGCTAATTGATAATACCTCGTACAAATAAAAAGAAAATCAAAATGTAATTTGCTTATGCAAACCTTGTACATCGTACAAATCAAATGAAATATCCGAAGGCGATAAGCCAAAGCGTTGTTTAAAAAATCGGAATCTGAATCAACATTTGGAAAATCTAAAGGAATAGAAGTATCAAAAAGTTATAGCACATGAGAATGTCTGAATGATTCGCCTTTAAAAAAAAAAAAAAAAAAAAAGTATCTTTGGATAAAATTCACGCACTATAACCAATAAAAAAGTAAAGCAACAATCTTTTTTTTTTTTTATCTTAAGTAGTCAATTGTATAAAAAAGAAACAAACGTACAAGATATGTTGTGAAAATGATGTACCCTTTTACCTTTTCATCCACATGCTTTTTTTTTTTTTTCTAACAAGCTTTTTAGGGATGTGTATGATAAAAGATGAGTGGGGCATTCTCGTCTTTTTGGATGGGTAGAAAAAATTGCAACTTTGTCACGTTATATCCCACAAATCACACATGCGAGCATGGAATTTTGAAACAAAAATATTTTTTAAATTAAATTTGTTGTTCGACAAGCTTTCTAGGGATATTTCTGATATTGAAGATGAGGACATTCTTGTCTTTTAGTCAAACAAGATATCAAGAATGAGTAAAAATTTTTAAATTAAATCTTTTGTTCAATACAATTACAGACAATATTTGGGGGGGGGGGGGGGGGGGGGGGGGGGGGGGGGGGTTACATTTTATAGGTCATTGGGTGGTTTGGAGTGTTGTTGATGTTGGCCATCGATTAAGCTTAATTGTCGCCTCACTCTAGCAATTTGAGTTTGCACCTACAAAAGGGTAAAATGGTCATTTTACTAAGAGTCAGATGATTCATTCATCGGGATGATTTCTTTCACATCTTTATTAGGTTTTGGTTATGGAGTTGTCAAAGGTCATGTGCTTTTTCAATAGTTAGGGTTTGGAAGAATGTGCAAAAGGATCAAATATCACATGAAATCGATAAAAAAAAAAAGCCAAATTTTACACTTAATTCCAAATTGGGAAAAAAATTAAACATAAGCAAGAATGTTAACCGATTTTTAGTCATCAATAATTTAAGCAAACAAATCATATGCACCCCCATTAAATCAAACAATATCCACTTCCCATTATCCAAAATCTACCAATTTTTAGATATTTTTTGGATCTACTTGGATTTTGTTCTACATGAATTAGAGGAAAGTGGTTTGTTCATAAAGTGAACGTTTGTATATTCCTTATCTCATTCTTTTTTTTATATTTATTATTTCCTCAAACAAAAAAAAATAGATAAAGAAAATGTTAAATGTAAATACATAGCAACAAACTTTCATTTATTTGTGTGTTGTGACACCCTACGTTCATTTCATTCAATTATAGCATTCTACTTTTGAAAAAAAATATATTTTATCATTGGGTTTTGTTGTTTATCAAATAAATAATAGTTTTTAACATTAAATTTTATTTTCAATAAGTAAGTTAAAATACTAAAATGCAAAATGGTATTTTTAATTTTTTTAATCTAAGAAATAACGTATATAAAGGAGGGCTCACGCACAAATCAAAGAGGCAATGTGCTATACCTCATACTTAAAGGGGTAAAATTGGGATTTTGCCAAATAAAATAGCATCTTATTAGTAGAGGGATAATTTTTCATGTCATTCTTTTCCTTTTCAACTTCATCAACTAAGAATATGCTTCTCTTTTTTTGTAACCCTTCATTATCTTCAAACAAACTAAGAAATTTAGATTTAGAGTAAATTACACAAATGGTCCCTATGGGCTATGGTTCAGGGTAATCTGTGCATTTGGTCCCTAACTTCTTTTTTTAACTCGGAAGGTCCCAATGGTTTGTTTTTGTTACGCTCTTGGTCCCTGTCTTACCTAATAAGACTATTGTGCCCTTGATTTTTTTAAATTTATTTAAACAAACACACCCCCAACCCCATCCCTCACCTTATCTTACCTACCCCACTATTTTTCCCTTTTTAAAGAATAGTCTTTTTAGGTAAGACAAGGACCAAGCGCGTAACAAAAACAAACAATAGAGACCTTCTGAGTTAAAAAAATAAGTTAGGGACCAAGCGTGCAACTTACCCCAAACCATAAGGACCATTCGTGTAATTTACTCTTAGATTTAAGTTTAACACCTTCAAGAACATATGGATAACATACATATCAAGTTCTCATTTGTTTAACTTTAATAGATTTTTGAATAACATATATTGGAATTGGATTTTCTTATCAAGGGTTTTCTTAGACTTTGCTTCTTTGATTTAAGCATGTGCCGCTTATGTGTTTGTGATGTGATTTCTTAAAGGGTTAATCTCAAAAAAGACCTTATATTTTGTGTTTCTTTTTTCGGATTAAACCTCAAATGTATTTTTTTTTTCTGAAAAAGGCCTTGTATTTTTTTTCATTTTTTCCGAAAAAGCCCTAAACTTTGTACTTTTTTCGGAAAAAAAATACCCTCAACCTTATAAATGCTTCCAAATAAACCCTCAACTTTTTTACTTTTTCTCAAAAAAAAACCTCACATTTTACAATTTTTTTGGCAAAAAATGAATAAAAGGATCATATCAGAAAAAATGAAAAAATACAAGGCTTTTTTCAGGCAAAAAATTAATTTGAGGTTTAAACCAGAAAAAAAAACACACAAAATATAAGGTATTTTTTGAGATTAACCCTTAAACTCAAAATTCATACAGTAAAAAGTAAAAACTACTATAGCCTATATAACGATATTGTATATTTATATACATATTCTGAAATACTTATGGTTTACAAATTTCCCTCATTATTTTTTTTTTTCATTACTTACGGTGTCATTTTCTCAAATATTTTCTAAACAATATTTATCCAGACATGACTTAATGATATTAAAAAAAAAACAAAACATGTATGAGTTGTTAGAGTTGAATGATTCAGATGTTATTAAGAGACAAAAAAAAAAAAAAAAAAAAAAAAAAAAAAAAAAGATCATGGTTACCTGTTGTCGAGCTGCTGCAAGTTTCAAAAGCTCATCTGCTTCTGAAAAATTTGTAAACCACTGTGTAAGAGGATTATCTTTTGGATCAAATTTCTTCCTTTTATCTGCATCCTCAACTGATACTACACCAAAAAAAAATAAAAAAAACAAGGGCATTTAAAAGGGTTAAAAGGGTCATCAAATTGGTTAATTTGGAAAAATGTTTTAAAAATAAAACTGAAAGTAGAATTTTAGAATAGAAATAAATGAAATGAAAGTATGTTCCTATTTACATGTCAAATCAAAATGACAACTCACTCACCAGGGGGTAAGATTATGCCAGGTGGCAGTCTAGGCACAATGACAGCTGGATGATTCTGAACACGTGCAAATAACACCTCAGATGGCTCACTGAAGACAACTTCATCATATGACTCAACAACCACTGGTTTTTTAACAGACATGGAACCAGATTCATCTTCAGGATATAACTTCAAATGATGATATCTGTGAAATGTGAATGATTTCAATCTATCAAAATTGTAAATTGTAATTAATTTATGGAAAGAATAAGAAAGAAACTAACAAGTGTAGTGGTTTCTCACAAACATCATTGTGAAAATGAAGAGTGATAGCAATTTCAAATTCACCCCATCCAGATTCTGATAGCTCAAATGGTGGAGATTCGACTACTCTCATTGGATTATTGAAACTGGAATGCAATTGGAACACGACCCGTTTAACTACTACACTCAAATCCTCATTAGTTGCTCCTCTCACATAAACTGTCCATCTGTGAGATTGATACCTAAAAGCAAAAGATTATATCATGAAACTACAAGTTTTGGCATTTATTTCAACGCCTATCAACAATCGCTAGAAAAAAAGTTTGAAAACTCACTCGCTTGCTTTCTTTCCGAGCCAGAATGCGATGTTACCATAAACAATTGGAACGCTAAATTCGATATCTTTAAGCTTCTTGACCAAATTCTGCACAAAGACACGTACATGACTTATGATCAGGGACGTTAATTCTTCAACATCTAGACTCTATTCATCAAAGCTTTCACAGAGATTATAAATCAGCGATTAAACTATGCCCAAATGCTAGAAAACCAAGGAAAGAAAAACCCTTTTCGTTTTAAGTTTATTGCTGGATTGATTGAATGATGTTACTATGGTGAACAATACGGAGCTCTCGCATTATGTATTCAAAAGTAAAGATTGTACCTTCTTCTCATTATCATCGGAAGATCGAACCATTTTGGTGCCCTGTGATTTGGGGGTAGAGGGGGTGACGTCCGGCTGCTGATTCGATGAGTGTAATTTAGATGAATGCTGTGGCATGTCCTGAAGAACTCGTATAAATTGCCCTAAATCAAGAAAAGGAATTAGGGCTTTTTTCCGATGGTACAACGCTAATTTGCGTATGGGAAATTGCGAATTGCACAATGGAAGGTCTCAAACGAGGGCGTTTTTGACATTTTAGCACAATTTATATTTAAAATTACCGGATTGCTAAATTGAATAAATTAACCAAATGTTTATTTATTGAAATACCAAGGAAATAACCAACTTTTTTGGAATGTTTTTTTTTCTTAAGAGGAGTTGTTTGGTCTAACCCCTTGTGTACCGGGCTCCGCGATGAATATCTTAGAGAAATTTCGCAAAGAATAAATGGCGTTCGATTCCGTTGAGTTTGAGGGTTTACGAGTCAGTATTTCGTTAATTTACTTGTAATTGTATTTTTATAATGTTAACAACACACAAAAAAAATAAATAAAAACACTATAATATGAAGACACTTCCGAAATACAAATAATAGATTCGAAATATAACATTAATTCAAATCTAGCATCTTAGGCAGCTACTTAATTAGTGTTAGTAATGACACAAAACATTATACATAAGTAGCAGTATATTGGACACTTCGGAATACTCTCCGTATTCTACACCAGAATACGAAGAACAAGTACAAAATGTGTAAAACAGTTTGGATCATAACGTCAAAAATTATGGAATGATATTTAGTGTAACACCGTAAATTTTCAAACAAATGTTTTATTTGAAATCACATAATTCTCATAACATATTTCACAAAAATCTCATTTATTTAGTTTACAACTTGCAACTCCATAATTGTTTGGTTAAAATTCAGGATCCTCGAAATATAACTCTTTCATTGGTATGTACAATCAAGCCAGTGCCTTCCCGCGATCTTGAGAAAACCTGAAACAAATATCACATAACACGGTAAACATAAAACTTATTGAGTTCCCCAAAATACTACACACAGCTCATTAGCCACTCGAGGCTATAACATAGTAAGACCCTCCGGTCAACGTGTCTCAGTGGGATCCTCCGGTCCCATAACTCGGGTGGACCCTCCAGTCCTAACTCAGTAAGCACAAAATAATACACAACATAAATCACATAGATATAATGCAGGATATCTCAGTACTTAATATAAACACATAAAACATCTCAGTCACACAAAAATACCACTCATGGTAAGTATAGTGAGAAGACTCACCTCGGATGATGAACAACCCCTATAAACGTTGTTGCTACATGCCGACCTCTAACTCTGAGCCAAACTCACAATTAACCTAATTAGGAACTAAGTCCAAACTCTAACTCATTAGGTCTAAAGGTAGTCCAATAACCAGCCCATCCATAACCTAAAACTCATTGGGCCTACCAAGGCCCAATAATAAATGGGCTCTCCCGAGGCCCAACTCTCAAATCTAAGTGGCAAGCCCAACTCAAGGGCCCAATGCACATACACACACACATATGTGTGTGTGTGTGTGTGTGTGTATATATATATATACACACACACATAATCCTCTGGTCCAAAACTCTATTGCAACAAGCCCAAAATCCAGGCCCAAAATAACACTTAGCTCAAAAGTCCACAGTGAGGTTACGCGGGGCATACCTCCCTTGGTACGCTCAGCGTACTCATGAATCCAGATTAACCATCGGGGATACTGGGGTAGTACGTGGGGCATACTAGAATTACGCTCAGCATACTCCCCAGGTTCACTCTTTCTACTCATTTGGTCTTAATCAGTTAAGACCTTGACTCAAATCACAAATCTGGATTTCCTAATAGCCCTTACTCCATAAAGTCAGTGACTTTAAGCCTTTGCATGGCTGATATGGTCACAAACACCCAAAATACTCACTTTCTTAACTTAAAATGCTCATAACTCATGCATGGCTTGATTCCAACATCCAAGGCTTGATTTTTATGACACAACACCACTAAATACACTCAAATGGGGTTGGTCATAGTCTCTGGAGCTCAATAACTCATAAAGTCTACAACTTTGGGACAAAAACCCTAAAAATACTCTAATATGAAGCTCAAAAAAAATAGTGGGAAAGCTTGGAGCTTTATACCTCATGATGAAGCTCCCAACTTAGATATGCTCAAAGCCAAGGCTTGGACTTTCACTCGTTCTTCTCTAAAGCCCCTTCTTTACTCCAAGAACACACAAAATCACTTAAGGCTCTCAAATGGTCACACACAAGCTCAAGCACGAGGATTAGGGTTTAAGAGGGTTTAATGAGTGAGGATGGTGGCGAGGAATGAGGCCATCTCATTCTTTATATAGGGATACCCCCCAATTAGGGTTTCTCATTCTAAGCCTAGTACGCCCAACGTACTAGGTGGCTCTGCTTAAAAGTCACACACATGAGTACGCTAAGCGTACATACACGTACGCCCAACGTACTCAGCTGCCACCTTTCTCAAATGAGGGACTTATCCTGCCAAAACTTCAAACTTCCATAGCTTCATCGATGTAACTCTGATTCCAATGAACCGCATACTCACGGAAAGGTGTCGAGATGCCCTACGCTTCTAGCAACTCGTCGCAACCCCGAGACTTCCTCATGCCCGGGTTGCAGCCCACAAACCCTAATCTCAGACAATCCGAAACAGGATGTTACATTTAGTGTAATTTTGAAAAGGTTTTCTTTATGCCTTTTTTAGTATGGTCACATTTTCAATGTTTATCTTACAATGTATTTCAAACATGCTATTGTTGTGGATATTCTTGATAAACTCAAGAACCGTTCATCGTACGAGACTATTTTCAAACAAACATGTTTTGGTAGGTGGTCAGATATTAATATTCGAGAAGGGACCCCTTTGCTTTTACATTACATATTCTACAAAAGAAGTTGTCACAAAACCTCGATGTGATGTAGAAGAAATGGTTTTTGAAGTGGGGGAGTTCGAGTTGACCATTGGATAAGGGAATTATGCTTTGTGACCGACTTCCGATTTAGGAACAACTGAAAACTCAATTGCAGACGATATTTGGAAAGCATCATGAACTTCTCCATCCTATATATATATATATATATATATATATATATATATATATATATATATATATATATATATATATATATAAACTCGAAAAATAACGTATCCACCTATGCTTTTAAGGTAAAATACTTTTTATATAGTATTATACTTTTTGACATTTTGTGTTTGCTAATATCGTCATACATAATTTTTTTCATATATAGATTCTAGAGACTTCTCTATTAAGCATTTGGTTTGGTACCAAAAAATCGAATCTGGTCTCTCGGGTCATTGACATGGTTAATGCTTACTCAGTTATAGAAGACTCATTGTTATGTGTTTGTTAATGTGTATTGGGTATGATTATTTATATATTTTTTCTAGTTTCACCCATTTGTATAATGTTGTTAACAATTGATGTAAAATTATATTAGGAAGATAATTAACCCATAGAGAAGTTAGAGCCAACACTAGATGAGAGTCATGTTGTTTGGTGGTGGATTAAACGTGATGATTTTCCATGATCACCCGATACCAAGACACCATCTCTTACACAGTTACCTCCCAACTCAACTCATTATGAGCTGACACAAAAGTAGGCATGACGAGATGCAAACATAGGTCCATATCCATTAGACTCACAACCACCACCAAAAATTGGATCTGTTGTTGATAAGGACAAATCATCCTGGAGTTGAAAAAGGATCTTCACGAATGCCAGAGGCAGCTGCAGGCACATGAAATATGTATGCTTTGTGTCGATAAAATAGTTAGGGTAACATATAGATCCTACATTGGAGGAGAAAAGTACACTTAATAATATAGGTACCACATACAACGACGACACCTCATGGGGTTGGAGGTACATTTTTAATTTCCTTTATGGTATACCAGTTATTATGTTGTTGATTATTGAATAAATGAAACCATTACCTTATGGTAGGGTGATATAGTTACCCATGTACAACATTTTTTCATAAAGGATTATGGTACACCCTAGGATGGTTGTTGATCACATAGGTTTGAGGTACATATTATATTAGATACATACTATACTTATTGTTGCATAGTTGAATGCTTAATTGTACTTAACCTTGTATTTATGTAGGGTGACATTATTAATCATGTAAAGCAACCTACCCCATGAGATAACGGTGTACTGACGCATGCATCTGTATAGCCGGATGAGCTCATTCCACAGCCAAATTACTCGAACCACCATTGGAACTTAGGTGTATACAACAAGCAACACGTCTTTCATATGGTTGAAGTATCCTTGGATACAGACGAAAAGGAAAGACAATTCATGCGTATGCCAAACGTCATTAGATGATTATATGAATGACAGAGTCTAAAGTCTTTATCTGAATCAGGATGCTTCACTAATTTTTGCTCACCGGTTTCTCGTCTATAAACTGCTCTTGGAGTTTTAGATATGTATATATGGACTTTGAGGTCGGCTGGGTAGAATATGATGTAAGTTTTATATGTATGTTATCATTACACAATAAGTATTTAGCTAGGTTGATTACTCCTTATACATGTGTTGATCGACAATACATCATGCTATAGATTTCCTTGTTTCTTGAGAAAAGGCATGAAGATGTGTGACGTTCCCCATTTTTCAGAACCAATTAAAACTTTTTCTTTACGATTTTAAAATATCATTTGTCTTAGTTGCGAAAAATCTCGTTAAACAAAACATCTTAAGATTACAAAATATTGTTTCAAAATTACAAAACATTAAGGATATCATAATTAAATATCCAACATAGGTTACAACATCAAGACATAAGGTCTTGAATACTGTTACAGGCTTGTCTCTTATTTCACTCGGCATCCTACTTAATTTCCAGCATCATTAGTTCTGTTACATGTAATGTATATAAATTGAGTAGGTTGGGTTTGGGAAACCTGGTGAGATATATAGGGTTTTCAAGCCCATAATAATGTAATGATATTAAATTGTATTATTAATCATGAAAAAATAAATAATTTCAACAATATAGATATATGAATCCAACGTAAATATCTATAAAACATTCTACTGGGACATACCCGACCCAATCGGTTCTCATAAATCCTAGCTCAACAATTATCTGGAAGAATCACCTAACGTGATAAATCGTTTGATCAGCTGTTTGACTACACATCTAGGTGAGTCCTTGACCAGTTTAAGTCTTTTAAGGCGACCAATATTTAGAGTACTTGATAAATATGGTACCATATTTTATCTACGTATGTGGGTTATAAGTACATACTAGTAACACAATTCACAAGACTGTCTAGAAAAATCAAGTTTTGACATCTCACTCTGGAAGATGATCCAGACGTACTTGCTAGTTGTCTGATCTAGACATGCCAATACTGACTATCCAAAAGGAAGAGGACTACTACGCTCTGCTTTAAATCTCACACGTTACCCAGATATGAGACTTTTCAGTTATTCATCTTACTTCGATCTAAATATCATTTATAAGTCTTAATTTAAATTTGACAAGGCTATAATAAAAGAAAAACGTCTTCAAATAAAGTTTCCTGATTTCACAATACTATTATAACTTAGTAGATAAACTCAACACAAAAATACATATATTAAACAGTTAACATATAAACAATCCTTCAAACGACAAATACTTATGATAAATAATTTTATTATAATTATGAACTTGAAATTAACTACGTACTCGCCTGATTAAAGGTGAAAGACTTTAAGTTAAATCTACACCCCATATACGCTTCATTTTTCTTAAAGAACCTAGAAAAATATTATTATGCTTCGTCATCATTAATATAATTCGCGATTATAATTAAAGTTTATTAGATTTTATCTATAATCCCAAACAAAATATGACTTATATCTGATAAGGAACAAACGGGTAAGATCGTGTCGGAGGTAGGATCTATTTTAGCATATAAAGATATAGTGTTTGGAAAATCCACTTTAAACACTTCACTAATCTTACCTTGTCATCATTCATGTAAGTAGATCAATCAGTATAATGATTGGTATTACTGATAAAATCTTATTTATATGTTCATAATAGTGATTACAAACATAAATATAAATTATATTTAAAGCACGGTAAGCATAACTCAACCTACAAGTTGTTTAGCGAAAAACCAGAATTTGCGCGTGCATAACTTTAAAATAGAAAACTCTTTTTCACCAGGCGTTTTGGCGCTCCAGAGCTTCCCTACTAATGCCTAAGAAGTACTAGAATCATGTAACACCGTAAATTTTCAAAACAAATTTTTTATATTTAAAATCACATAATTCTCATAATATAATTCACAAAAATCTCATTTATTAAGTTTACAATTCAAAACTCCATAATTGCTCGGTTAAAATCCAGGATCCTCAAAACGTAACTCTTTCACTGGTGTGTACAATCAAGCCGATGTCATCCCACGATCATGAGAATAACTTGAAACACATAACACATAACACGGTAAGCACAAAGCTTAGTAAGTTCCCTAAAATACCACATACAACATGTTAGCCACTCGAGGCTATAACTCTAAAAGACCCTTCAGTCAATGTGACTCAGCGGGAACCTCCAGTCCCACAACTCTGATGGACCCTCCGGTCCTAACTCTGTGGACCCTCCGGTCCTAACTCTGAATAACACATAGCATATCATATATATCACACACACAAATGCATAACTCAAGTAAGCACGTAAGACCCTCTGGTCACACATAAATACCACTCAAGGTAAAGTATAGTGAGAAGACTCACCTCAGTTAGCAGGTAATCGACAAGCACTCGAAAATCTTGGACTAGCCTCCGCCTAACACATAAGACAAGCATCTCAATCATTATCCGTCTTATTACTCTTTATACCTTAACTCCTATTTTCCTCTTTTAACCCTCAGAATGGGTAAAAGACCATTTTACCCCTCCTTGTCCCCACCTGCCCCCTTACTGGTCCATTCAAGAAGTCAATAGAAGTCAACCTGGGTCAACATTCCATGTTGACCTGACTCGCCGAGTGCACTCCTGTGACTCGCCGAGTCCCCTCGAAATCTCCATGATCTTCCTAGGGTTCGCTCAGCTCACTGAGTTGACTCCCAACTCGGTGAGTCAACATTGGCCAAGACTATTGGGTTACACCTGCTACAACTCGTTGAGTCATCCCATGGACTCGGCGAGTTGGCTCCATTGGATTACTCATTCAGCCACCTGAGGCCAGATCTGTAGCTCTAACTCATAGATCTGACCTCCTACTACCTAAAAGGCGCATAAAGGTCCGATCTTGATGTCCATGCATGGTGTATTTTGCATTATAAACCATAAAAACTCCCTTAATGGTTCCTAGCTTCAAAGCCCAACGGTTGCTCCACCATGGCTTCCCACTTTTCGGACTCTCTGGACCCTCCAAGGTCCAGATATATGCTATCAGCTCATAAGAGGGGTTTGATGCATTCGAAACCCACCAAGAAGGTAATACGAGCCCTAATCCATAAAAGAAAGATCCACTCAAATAAGGAAGAAAGGGGTCCGAATTGATACCTCCAACTGATGCTCCTTGATTGCAAATCGCGGATCTACAACCTCCTCTGTCCCCTTTGGCTTGAAACCGACCTCTTCCTTGCAAGACACCCACCAAGAAGCTCAACATGGCTCTCTTTCTTGCTCAAATCACTCAGGACTCATTTAGGGTTCTCTCCTCTGAAGGGTAGCCGCAAATGAGGCTAACATTTCCTTTATATAGGCCCTAACCCCGGGAAATTAGGGTTTCTCGGCCCAGCACCTACTCGGCGAGTCAGCTCTTTGACTCGTCGAGTCCAATCATTAAATCCCACACGACACCCGACCATACTCGGCGAGTTAGACTCCCAACTCGTCGAGTCACCCCATAAACTTCAGAAATTCAACCATACAATAATATACCTGAAATTTCGGATGTTACATATTAATCCTTGAGGATTCGAGAGACATTGGAAGTGATTGTGAAGGAATTAGGAAAGAAAAATGCTTGTAAATGCTTCTATTTATAGGGAAATTCATAGGACGTGTCGTGCCTAGGCGCGCCGTGTCCTATCTGATGGGTTTTAGCCATAAGAACTTTCCTATGAGCGCATGCAAAACCCTAATGCTTGGATCTAGGTTTTCTAATTAAACATGCTTTGAATCCAATACTTCTAATGACTAATTAGGTATAAAACAATACAAAATCAGATCTAGAAGTTTACCTTTGAATCTCTTGTTTTGATCTTGTTGTCTTGGAGCTCTAGAGTCACAATTGTCACTCCTCTAATGGCTTACAAACACCAAACAACAATGAAGATGATTTGAGAGAGAGAGAGGGGAGGAGGAAATCGGCCAGGGTTTTCTTACTTGAGAAGAGATGCCAATTTTCCTTTGCCATAGGGTCTATTTATACTTGTAGACTCCTTAAGGGTTTCACCTTAAACCCTAATTGGATAATCCTTTCCTTAAAGCAATCCAAATCCTTACCATAGATAAGCCTTGGACGATTTTGAGCTATCCCAAGCTCTAGAATCCGTCCAATCCTCATCTCTTAAGGATTTATAGTCTAAAGTGTAACTATCAAACAATTGACAGTTTATACCCTCTTATTTAATTAATCTCTTTAAGTCACCAAATTAATACTAATTAATTTATGACTTATATTAATCAAATACCAATATTATTATTCCTTATATTATTCTCATAATATATTAATAACATTTATTCTCTCATAATAATTCATCAAGTTGCTATGGTGAAGGCAACCCAAAAGGACCATGCACAATCGGGTCAAATACTTGCCTAATATAGTTGCAGCCTTAGACACTATTCCAACAGTCTCCCACTTGGATAAGTCTAGTAACTATATGCACAAGTACAATTCGATTTGCAATCATAGCTCTCAAAGACGCTGTCAAACTCTGATCTAATCAATCTTGTCCTTTAGATAAGGGATCGTACAATCCTCTGTTAGATATCATGCTGACAATTCTATGGAATGATTAGTCAAGCATTTAGGTTTCTCGATCTCTGATTTATTTGACATAGAACTTAATCGAACACATCAATTCAGTTCCGACCGGGCCCGGCACATAAGTCAAATCAAATCATCGAGCGGCCGAGATATCGCTTTTATCTTCTTGGAATAAAAGTTACAGATAAACTTCGACTTATATGCATTTACTTATTCATTAATCAACTATACACAACAATGCGTTTTATAACACCAAGTTACTGATGCGTTTTCGCATTATCAATGTACAACCAATTAACAAATAACAAACCATATATCTAGGTTTTAAGACTATATGATATTATCGTCTTGCGATCACCCTTTTTATATCATATTCCATAAGGTGATTCCAGCAAGCACGGGTTTGTTCCAATGCTCAAAACTAGTTCATAAGCACTCATGAACGTCGTAGCAATCTTTTTCCATGTCTAATACCATTTAGACAATCTACGAACCTATTCACGACAATCTTCATTCATATCTACTTCCAACATATGAACGATTGTGGACAATTTGAATAATTCGATTATTCTTAATAAATTCAATTATTCTGGAAGTCAAAACATGCAAAATGAAACAATAGTTAAACAATTAACATAAGACAGTAACATTACTCATAAATAAAACTCCTTTATTTAATCATCAAATGTTAACTACATTTATCTATTACACGTTTCTACTACTATCTATCTAATCTATGCTAATATCATCCTTCAGCCCAATACTCCTAGCATGCTGCAAGTGCTTAACCCTACTTAGTCCCTTCGTAAGCGGATCTGCTGGGTTATCTTTTGATGATATCCTCTTCACTACGAGTTCTCCTTCTTCTACACGATGTCTAATATAGTGGTATTTTATGTCGATGTGTCGTGATCTACCATGATCTCTCGGTTCCTTGGTCAAGGCAACCGATCCTTCATTATCACAGAAAATCTCCATGGGCTCCTTTATGGCGGGTACAACTCCAAGATCACCAATGAAGTTCTTCAGCCATATTGCCTCCTTTGACGCTTCGCTCGCTGCAATGTACTCTGATTCGCACATTGAATCAGCTACGGTTTCCTGTTTGGAACTTTTCCATGTCACTGCTACTCCATTTAGGGTAAAGACCCAACCCGACTGCGAACGGTAGTTGTCCCTGTCGGTCTGAAAGCTGGCGTCACTATACCCTCGCACCTTCAAGTCCTCACTCCCTCTGAGGACTAAGAACCATTCCTTCGTCCTCCGAAGGTACTTAAGGATATTCTTCACTGCAATCCAATGAGCTCTGCCAGGATTCCCTTGATATCTACTAACCATGCTCAAAGCAAAGGCTACATCAGGGCGAGTACAAGTCATAGCATACATGATTGAGCCAATTGCGGAAGCGCATGGTACTCGGCTCATTTATGCTATCTCAGCTTCGGTACTCGGACTTTGAGTCTTACTCAACTTGGCATTACTTTGTATCGGTAATTCTCCCTTCTTCGAGTTTTCCATACTAAAACGTTTCAGTACCTTATCTAAGTAAGTGTTCTGACTAAGTCCTATTAGTCTGTTACTCCTTTCTCTTACTATCCTTATTCCCAAAATGTAAGAAGCCTCTCCGAGGTCCTTCATAGTGAAGCACTTCCCGAGCCAGGATTTAACTTCCTGCAGAGTCGGGATGTCGTTTCCTATGAGCAATATGTCATCGACATATAGAACGAGGAAGCTTACTATACTCCCACTGGCTTTGACATATACACACGATTCATCTTCGCTTCGTACAAATCCAAACTCTTTGACTTTGTCATCGAAGCAAAGATTCCATCTGCGAGACGCTTGCTTAAGTCCATAAATGGACTTCTCAAGCTTGCACACTCTATTCGGATGCTTCGGATCCACAAACCCCTCTAGCTGAGCCATGTAAACATCCTCAGCCAACTTCCCATTAAGGAAAGCGGTCTTGACATCCATTTGCCAAAACTCATAATCATGAAATGTGGCAATTGCTAGCATCACTCTAATAGATTTTATCTTCGCAACTGGTGAGAAGGTCTCATCATAGTCAACTCCGGGAGTTTGAGTAAAGCCCTTCGCGACCAATCGCGCTTTATATGTGTGTACGTTTCCATCCACGTCGGTCTTCTTCTTGAAGATCCATTTGCACCCAACGGTCTTACGTCCGGGCACATTATTAACCAAATTCCAAACTTGGTTATCATACATGGATTGGATCTCGCTATCCATTGCCTCTTTCCATTTCGCAGACTCCGGGCCTGCCATGGGTTCCTTATAGCTATTAGGTTCATCAAGGTTTATCAGTGTACCATCACTAATATACGTGTCCCCTTCGGTAGTAATATGAAAACCATAAAACTGGGGTTGAACTCTAACTCTATCGGAACGTCTAAGAGGTAAGGACTCGTCAATCGGTTCAACCGGAGTTTCCTCCTCGGGTTGAGTGCCAGCGGTAGAGGTTCCTTCATCTATCGACTCTTGAATCTCTTCAAGCTCGATTTGCCTCCCACTGTCTCTTTGGCTTATGAGTTCTCGCTCTCGGAAAACCCCTCTCCTCGCAACAAAGACAACATTGTCCTTCGGTCTATAGAAGAGATATCCAAAGGATTTCTGCAGGTAGCCGATGAAAATACATCGCTCACTTCGAGGTACGAGCTTGTCGTGAGTATCTTGTCTTACGAAAGCTTCGCAACCCCAAACCTTGATATGTGCCAACGAGGGAGCTTTCCTTGTCCACATCTCGTGAGGTGTTTTGGCAACCTTCTTAGTAGGGACTCGGTTAAGGATATGGACGGCAGTCTCTAAGGCATACCCCCAAAAGAGATTGATAGTGAAGCACGACTCATCATAGAGCGAACCATATCAAATAAGGTTCGATTACGCCTTTCTGCCACACCATTCAATTGTGGTGTCCTAGGTGGCGTCAATTGTGAAACTATTCCACACTCCTTGAGATAATCGTGGAATTCAAGACTTAGGTACTCTCCTCCTCGATCGGATCGAAGCATCTTGATTTTCCTGCCCAATTGATTCTCCACTTCATTCTTGAACTCTTTGAACTTTTCAAAAGTTTCTGACTTTTGCTTGATTAAATAGATATACCCATATCTACTATAGTCATCGATAAAAGTCACGTAGAAGCGGTTCCCATATTTCGTGGTTAATCTAAACGGTCCACATACATCGGTATGTATCAGGTCCAATAGACCCTCACCCCTTTCGTAAGTGCTTGTGAAGGGTGACTTAGTCATCTTTCCAAGTAAACAAGACTCGCACGTGTCATCTTACCTAAGGTCGAATGACTCCAACACTCCATCCTTTTGGAGTTGGGCTATGTGTTTCTTGTTGACATGTCCAAGACGACAATGCCACAAGGATGCTCTATCCATACTATTGGAAGCATCTATGTTCAAAACATCATTTCCTAAGTTATCAACAATCATAATAGTTTCATATACTCCATTACATGGTATAGATTCAAAATAAAAGACACCATTTAGATAAGCTAAAATAGAACCATTCTCATTATTAAAAGAAAATCTAAAACCTTGTCTAAACAAACCATGAAACGAAATGATGTTTCTAGCCATTTCTGGCGAATAGCAACAATTGTTCAAATCTAAATTTAAACTATTCCTAAGCACTAAAGAATACACTCCAATCTTGGTCACAGGCGACGATCTTCTGTTCCCCATGATTAGATTTATTCTTCCTGCCTCCACATCCCTACTTCTTTTTAATCCCTGCACATTAGAACAAATGTGGTAACCACAACCGGTAACAAGAACCCAAGAAATAGCATGAGATGAATCGTTAGATTTGATTGTGTATATACCTGCGAAAGACGGCTTGATCTTTCCTTCCTTGATGGCTTGCAGGTACTCTGGGCAGCTTCTCTTCCAATGCCCTATCTTGTGGCAGTGGTGGCACTCTGCCTCCTTCGGGTTAGGGCAGGGTTTAGCAGGATCAACTTTGGTCCTACTAGAAGAGGCACCATCTCGGGCTTTAACCTTACGATAGTTCTTAGACGAAGCCTTCCTTTTCTTTCCCTTTCCTTATCCAATTGCCAAGACAGGAGCAGCGGGCGGATTGGGAGTTGGTGCAACAGACTTGTCCTTGAAGTTGCTCTCAGCAACCCTTAAGAGACCTTGGAGTTTGCTTAGGGTGACCTCCTCTTTATTCATGTGGTAGGTCATCCTAAATTGATTGTAGCTCGGAGGAAAAGAGTGAAGCACCATGTCGATCGCCAAGTCTTCCCCAAAGTCAACATTTAACTTGCGAATGCGGTCGACATACCTTTGCATCTTTTGCAGGTTCACGGTAAGAGACTCTCCATGACCCATCTTAGCGGAAATCATGTTAGTGAAAATCTCATAACGCTCTTGTCTCGCGTTTTGGTGGTATCTCTCCAATAAGTCTTGATGCATCTCGTACGGGTACATGTCCTCATAGGACTTTTGGAATTCGGAGTTCATGGTGGCTATCATGATGCAATGTACCATCGTTGCATAGCGGTCATTTCAGCCGTAGTAGCGATTTCAGGGTTGATTTTCTCGAGCTTCTCATCGAGGACATACTCCTTATCCTCATAGCGAGCAATGGTGCGAATGTACCTTATCCATTCGCTAAAGTTCGTTCCATCGAAGGTGACCTTTTGACAAAGGCTCATCAATGTGAAAGAACTAGCAGCAGCGTTGTTTGCGTTCGACATCTACAAATAGAAAGGACAAAGATAGATTAGATTATGAATCCATAATTATCACCCAATAAGAAAAATTAGGGCTAGGATCCAACAACAATATTTACATATTAGAAAAGGGATGTCGTAATCCAACATGCAAATAATATGAAGGTAAGTGAATGACGATTCACTAATTCTCCACCATAAAAACATAACTTTAAGTCCTAAATGTATTGAGAATTCCTAGGTTCGGATGAGATTCATTGAAACTATTCAATTGCATGTTTAAATCTCGATATGCCCCTCTTGTTTGTGACTGGGATACCGAGGATCACAAAGCGGGTGAGAATTACCATGCAAATTCACATGGTGCCTTCATTGTTACAATCACCTATTCGATGTGCCGGTAAACCACACACGCTCCATCGAACTATGATAAACAATGAATCACCCTTTGCCACCTTTGCTTAGAACCAATTAGTGTGCCGGTAAACCACACAGGCTCCACTAACTTCTTAGCAAGGGTGCAAAGTGTAATTTCATGGGATTGCATCAATTCACTTTTCCTAAAGTAACTAAGATTGGGAAATTTTTTAAAATTGTGTAGTTACTTTGTATTTCATATTATACTTTTAATGAGAGGATGAGGTTGCCCTATCCTACCCGTTCGGCTAACGACCCTCCACCGATCAAGCAAGCGGTGGGTGTGAGTGTACACCCATTAAGCGCCATTTTATAGGCCGCAACCTTATACCCACCTTATAGATCGGCTTCGTGAATGAGGCCTACTAACGGTAAGACTAGCATTTAGTTATACATGTATATATTAATCTTGTAATATTATATTAGTATAGGGTTGTATTTTAAACTTTTAAAAATCTAGGGTTTGAAATTTAAATTGTCTAAATTAAAACTTTTAATCACAAAACATAAATTTCAAAACTTGAGGACAAGTTTTAAACATTTAAAACATGGAGGATCAAATAACAAATAATATCAATTAACAATTAATTCCATAATTATCCATATTTGATTTATTTAATTATTTATTTGAAAGATAATTACCAATTTAATCAAAATAATAAATTAATTATCACATAAGGAAATTAAATATTTAATTAGTTGATAAATATATTTAATTAGATCAAGATTATAGTCATATATATCAGAAAATCGGATTAAGATTGATCTAATATGATAAAGGTAAGTTTCCATAAGATAAATATGGAAAAATCCCGAATCTGGCCTTTCCTGACGCTTGAACTTGTCGAGTTCCCAACTGGACTCGTCGAGTCAGGCCAACTCGTCGAGTCCACCATGGGACTCGTCGAGTTTACGACACAGAAACACAAAATTCGAATTTTGCACACAAGTTTCAAATAAATAAGCAACAATTTAATAGAAACCAATCTAGGCTCTGATACCACTGATGGGTTTTAGCCATAAGAACTTTCCTATGTGCGCATGCAAAACCCTAATGCTTGGATCTAGGTTTTCTAATTAAACATGCTTTGAATCCAAGACTTCTAATGACTAATTAGGTATAAAACAATACAAAATCAGATCTAGAAGTTTACCTTTGAATCTCTTGTTTTGATCTTGTTGTCTTGGAGCTCTAGAGTCACAATTGTCACTCCTCTAATGGCTTACAAACACCAAACAACAATGAAGATGATTTGAGAGAGAGAGAGGGGAGGAGGAAATCGGCCAGGGTTTTCTTACTTGAGAAGAGATGCCAATTTTCCTTTGCCATAGGGTCTATTTATACTTGTAGACTCCTTAAGGGTTTCACCTTAAACCCTAATTGGATAATCCTTTCCTTAAAGCAATCCAAATCCTTACCATAGATAAGCCTTGGACGATTTTGAGCTATCCCAAGCTCTAGAATCCGTCCAATCCTCACCTCTTAAGGATTTACAGTCTAAAGTGTAACTATCAAACAATTGACAGTTTATACCCTCTTATTTAATTAATCTCTTTAAGTCACCAAATTAATACTAATTAATTTATGACTTATATTAATCAAATACCAATATTATTATTCCTTATATTATTCTCATAATATATTAATAACATTTATTCTCTCATAATAAATCATCAAGTTGCTATGGTGAAGGCAACCCAAAAGGACCACGCACAATCGGGTCAAATACTTGCCTAATATAGTTGCAGCCTTAGACACTATTCCAACACTATCCACTTGTTGATCATACAAACCTTGTCATGAGGAGAAAGGGGTACATCTGATGGCGACACGTGTCATACTCCTGGTTGTGCCACGTGTCGCTCCAGCGTTGGCTGGAATTTAATTATTTTCAAAAAGTTATAACTTTCGCATACTAGTGTTGGGTTTTAAGCACTATAACAATCCTATGGTGCACATGCAACCCTAGATGCTTTGGATCTAAGTTTTCTCTAATTATACATGCCATTTCAAATTTCCAAAGTATACATCCTAACTAGCATGCTATTGAAGATATACAACATAAAACCAAGTTAGATGAATACCTCTTGGTGTAGCTTGTAGTTCTTGCCTTTAAAAGCTTTAGCACCTCAAATGTGATGCCTCTAATGTGTCACAAACACCAAATGCAAGAGGAGGCTTATGAGGAGAGGTTAGATAGCACTAAAATCAGTTATGGTTCTTATCAAGAATTTATGGGCCGAGTTTAGGGGTTAAGGGGTTGCTTTTATAGTGTGGCAAAGACTAGGGTTTCATCCATGCAAACTCTAATTTACCATGACCCTTCATATTTCTTAGGCCCTTTGGGTTTAAACCTTCATGGACTATCATATAGGTTTAGCCCATCCTAATCAACCATGGATTATTAGCCCATACTATAAGTATTACTGATTTACTTAATCAGTCCTCATAAATTTAAATAGTCTCTTTTGATCACTAAATTAATTCCAAATCAATTCTTGATCAATACTAATTAAATAATATGATTTCTCAATTAATATATTATACTTATAATATATAAATAAATCACAAATAACCTCTTCCTCAAAAGTCCATCCAATCAAATTGCTCTAGTGAAGGCAACCCAAAAGGACCATGCTACTATCAGGTCAAGTACATAATAGTTATGGTTATGGGCTTAGACACCTAATCCAACAACTAGCTCTATTTTTAAGGTCTTTATATTCATGCGTAGCTATCAACTTGTACTACAACTTTCGTTTAGACTCTGTTGGCTAATTTTCAATTAATTTTTTGTTTTATGGTCCGAAAAGGCTTAGACTATAAATAACGTTGCAATATTTGTAACTGCATCATATGAGCTCCATTTTCGACGTTCTTTATATCGTTGGTCTCTTATTGAAGACTACTACAACTTTCATTTAGATTGTTTTGGCTAATAATCAACCAATTTTTATTTTAATTTTTGTGTCGCACACTATTGTATTGTGTCGCACTTGAAACTTTGAAAAGTCATAGCTTCCTCATACGAAGTCAGATTTAGGTGTTCTTTATATGCACGTGTAGCTATTGACGAGTACTAAGACTTTCATTAGTAATTCCCTGGCTAAATTTCGATTTATTTTTAATTTATATTTTAAGCCTTTCGTTGTGTTTTTAATCGTATTTTTATACAAATATGATGTCGTTATAATACTTATCCGTATAACATAAATACCATATTATATACAAAGAACACTCCATAAACACATAGCACATAAGAAAAACTTCTCATTTATTATTTATTTGCGATACAGTTTATATTTAAACGAAAATGTAAATCAGGGTCTATCCACGAAATGTCTAACGAAAATTGTGGGTGTTACAAAGATGATCGATGGACATTTGAAATATCAATACTGAGGACTATGTGAATGTTGGCTTATTTAACAACCAGACTGAATGTCTCATCAAGTTGATACCTTGTTGCTGATTGTGACCATTAGCTACAAGTCTATCCTTGTAGTGAGAAAGGGAACCATCTACATGAAATTTGTGATAAAAAAAGCCACATAGACCTGTCAATATTGTCCCTTGGGGGCCGAGGGACCAAGGTCCAAGGTCCATTTGAGATAAGGGATTTGTATTCATCATTCACAGCTCGACGTCAGTTAGGGTCCCTAATAGCCTTAAGGTGAGACTAAGGGATAAAGGAGACTGAGAAAGTGTGAAGATTTAGTTTCTAAATTGGTATTATTATGTCACTATGAGAAAGATTTTGCATGGGAAGGGTTTGCGGTGGGGGTTGGGTTTCTTTAGTTTGAGGGGTGGAAGACAAGGAGGAGGTAGTAACCAGATGATCACTGATGAGAATAAATCTCTTGATCGTTTAGACCTTTCAAATGTATATTGATAAAGAACAAACAATTCAATCACAATACGATTAAGAACACAATATGGAATCAATATGAGGCTTATGATTCAAATATAGTCACGCCTCAGTAGAGCTCGATAAAGAACTTCCACTATAGAGGCGAGCTAGGGTTTAAAATACTTTGATAAAAAAATAATAAAAGCATTTTTGACTAAGGATGCATGCATGCACCTTAAATACCGAAACCCTAGAATAAAATAATGCACGGTTGGACATGCCCAAACCGACTACAAAACTGGGCTAAGGACCGAGCCCATGACGCAACACTATACAACCCAACAATCTCCCCCTTTGCGTCAAATGAGGCGAGAGATTATTTCTGTTGAGTAGGCTTCACTGTCTTCATAACTTTGAACAGTCGAGGAATGATAGCAAGAAGAGTCTACCAAAATTGAATATACCATCGCAGCATATCAATAAACAACTTCTTGTCAGCTGCAGAATTCTGATTACACCTGTGAATGATCTCCAAAATATGCTCCAAGCAAGCAGTTGAGAACAGGTACTTATCACAAATAGCAAAAAGACATTTTTGATTTTTCACCCCTGACGAACATCACTGTATGAAATTAGGGGTCGATTTTACCCTTGACCATAACATTCACATTGCCAGTCCTTCCAGATGGTTGGATCGTTGGTCGCTTGTGAATGGCAGATGCGATTTCTTGATCCATCTTCACTACTTCATGAATGTAGCAAACAAGCATTCGCTTGATATGGTCTATAATCGGCCGATACACCTGAGGATTGGACAGCAGAATATTGTTGAGGAGTATCCAGTCGTGAGGGTTAAGGTTCGGTAGATCAGCTAGGGAAAAATTATGAACCGAGCCTTCAAAGCCTCGGGTCACTTTAAATTTGATGTTGACAAATTTCCCAGATGAATAAGGCTTCAGTACCTTGACAGTAGTAATCTTCTGTGAGCTCCAGGTCAAGTACTGTGGCTGAGCGAATTCAAGATAAAATTCCAACAGATCCCAATCCACCTTCGTATCTAGAGAGGGAATGACAGCAGTTGAGTTGAAGCAATGAAAGATAAATGCCTTTTGAGTGATTAGCATATCAAATTGAGCATCCTTCAAGTTTTCAAGGCCGAACGAAATAACAGGTTCGAGCCAATGAGTACTCGGTTCATCTATAGCTTCTTTCTGGAGCGAATCAATGGTCCATTCTGGAAAAACGGCCTTCTTTTTATCTAAGAGCTCCTTTTCTTTTAGCTTCTTCTCCAACTTAACTGTTTCCTTTTCAATCTTTTCTGCAAGCTCCTTGTCAAAGGGTTTTGTTTTCTGAAAAGGCTTAGAGGGATTTTCACCCAAGGTATCTTCAAAATCATCATCATCATCTACATCATCTTCACCAATTTTCTTCTTCTTCTTATCCCTTTTGCTGACTGAAGCTACATTAACCTTCGGTGCAGCTGTTGATTTGGGTTCAGGAGGAGGTTGAGTATTAACCTTTTCCTTTTCCTTTTCTCCCCCTTGTTTCGGCTGAACAGAAGTCACCGAAACACCCTCTATCCAACTAAGGATATCCAACGCAGGTTTGAGTTTTTCAGCTAAATGGCGTCTGATGGATATAGTCAGAATAGAGTCATGTGCGTCAAGAAGATGTAACAGAATGGAATGAACGTCACCCACGGAGCTTCTAATTATTTCTCTTTCAGACTTTAAATCATTAAGCTCAATTGTGGCAGAACGAAGCTTAAGATTTTGAATTTTGAGCTGAGAAGTATGTTTGTCAAGCTCATCCATAATTCAATTTTCAACAGCCAGTTCGGCTTCCAGCTGAGTCAGACGGTCATTGACATTAGCATGAATATTTTCATTGGCAGCTTCAATGGCCTTTCGAGCGACTTCAATATTAGTCCTTTCGGTTTCAAGAGAACGCTGGAGATTATCAACCGAAGCATTCACTGTCTGAGAGTTCTTTTGAGCAGCAGCTTGCAAAGAATCTAGGAATAGCTGAGCCTCCGAAATTAGGTTTTCGACTTTTGCGGTCGTATCTTTGCATTCTTTCGTGGAGGCCTCAACAGCAAGCGAGGACTTCTGACATTGAGATGTAGAGGCATCGATAGCCTTTGTTGCGGCAGAGAGAGAGGCATCATGCTCTTGAACAACCGAAGAGAACAAGGCCTTGAGAGCAGCTTCGGAGTAAGCACCAGTGGAAGAGGAAGAAAGTAGTTGATCAAGCTTATCAGTAACAACCTTGAGGTGGCGCTTGGTAACTGGAGCATCGTCATCATCATCACTTTGGACGCGGTAGGGACTGAAGTAAGTTGAATCAAACTCCAAGTCCTCACCTCCAAGAACAATGTTGGTTTCAGTGGATTGGGTAGGAGATGGTGGTGTAGTGGTAACTAGAGGTTCAAGTGCTGAAGAACGAGCCCCCGTATTAGATACGTTGGTTCGAACTCCAGTAGTGGTGGTAGTAGTAGCCTCAGTAAATATGGGTGCAGAAATGGGAATGGTTGAGGATGGTTGAGATGTAATGACAGGAAAAATAGGAGGGATGGAGACAGGTGGAGGAGAAGGTGTTTGGGACCGAACATGTACCTTTGGTGTAGGCGAGTGAGGCGGTGTATCACCATGCACCGAACCCTCATCATCTGAGCTTTCGCTGTCAGATTCACTGGGAAGAATTGTGGGTTGATTAGGCGGCACATATTCTGAGTTAGAATCACTTGAGGATTGAAGAATTAGTCGGCGAGCGGGTTTCTTGACTTTCTTCGACTTAGGTTGAGCTGGGGTTGCCTTCTCAGACTTTCACTTCCTAGGGGTTTGAACTTTTGAGACTTTACCCCCCTTATCTCCCTTTTTCACTTCTGGCTTTTTTCCTTTTTTGGAAGGTTTGTCTGCGTCTTCAATTGATTTCACCATGTCAGCAGTGAGTTCCCTTGGACCAGAGGAGGGAAGCTTCTTGTATTCCTAAATAATCTTCCTCGAAAGAGGCACAAAGGCAGACATTGACTCAGGAATGGACCCAAGAAACACAAATTTTGAAGGATGAGTCACAATGATGTTGGTAGTGTGAAACATAGCAATGGAAGAAAGCATGAAGTCGGCCATGATAGGAACATGAAAACGATCCATTATCCACTGAGTGATAACAGTCCAGAAGTGAGCACAAGAGATTTCGGTGTGGCGAGAAGAAGATTATAAACTCTGAATAAGTTGAAGCCATAAAACCATTCCATAATCTAGATTAAGACCGTGGTACGCCCCATAAAGTAGATTCATGAAGGACTTACTCGCACCATCGGAACCAACACTTCGTTCAGAAAGCCCTTTGAAGAGTAGAGTGAAGAGGCCATTCCGTTGAGGAGGAAGGCATGACTTCTTGAACTTTGTCACAATGGTTAGGGTTTCAGTATAACCCATGTTGTAGAACATTGAGAAGAGTTGACCTGTGGCAATAGAATCGGGATTAACCATGGAGTCTTCATATGCAAGCCCTAGAAGAGAGCAAAAACGATTCTAGGAGATTGAAGTTTTTTGGTTAGGAATATCGAAGAAAATTTTATCTGCCCCTTTGTCATACGTTGCAGTGGAGTAGATTTGAGAGAGACAGGACATTGGAACAACTTTGACTGTGGTTAAGGCTTTGGCGAGTGGGGAATATTTCAGACATTCCACCACTTGATACATGTGCGTATCATAGAGGAAAGGGGAGAGATCGATCAGCAGGTTTTGATTAGGTTTGATTGCAAGAAGAGTGGAGCGAGCAGTAGTTTCTTGAACTGAGGATGATTCTGCTATTGATGAAGCTTGTCGAGGAAGAAGATGAACAGTGAGAAATTGATCGCCTGCTTTTACTCTAGAGAATTTAAGTGAGGTAAGGAATAGTCGCACATAAATTAGCCCTTATATATGATCCTGGAGAGAGAAAAATCGTAAGTGATGATTGCTGAAATCTTGTAAACAACTGCTGAAAAGGCATGATTTTGACAGCTTGCAACCCCGATAAAGTAGAGATGACGCATGTTGACCAATTCAAATTGTGGCGCCTTCCAAACTTATCCATCATTCAAATCGTCAAGCGTTTAAACTTCCTGTTGAGTCATCAGATGAATCCTCAAAAAAAATTGTGATTTCCATAATAGCTCGAAAACATTACAGCAACCCATCGCTTTTAATTTGGAAACTGTCTGCATGAACTCGCAAAGGACCGAACAAAACCTTTTTGGGAATTTAGAAAGTGTGTGAATAAGAGTGTAAATAATAAAGAAATAAAGCAAACTTTTTGTGGGAATGTGTGATGTCTATTGAGACATTAAGCAGTTGATCCCGGGTACGAATCTCTTCTTTCAAAGTCAAGAGAGACTTCAAAGTGCTTGTGTGGATTCTAGTTGAATAACGATCAAGTACTTGTTAAGAAGCATTGAAAGACATCTTTTTAATTAAGGCTATTTAGGGTGGCTTTCGCTTCAATTCATGTTTTCGATACTTGATATAAGACCGAAATAGAACGAAGTATTTGTGAGACCAATGTGGCCTGTTAAAAAAGTAGGTAGGAAACATATTTAGTGACTTGTTGACAAGTTGAGAAATCTCAAAAAAATATAACTGGATCCTTAGGGAAGAAAAGTCTTGGTGATAGACATTTTTAGAAGGATCGCTCAAAATAAAAAGAGATTTCATTTATTGAAGAGAATTTTTATCGAGATTTAGAAAGCAATCATGATTGTATGAATGAAAAGTAAGAACACAGAAAGTAAATATTAATCAGATCTTATATTGATGAAGAAACTGATTACAGACTTAAGCAGAGAGAACTTGCGAATGATTAATGAATCACTCGTCTCACTCTACTTCTAACCTCAGTCCCTATTTATAGGAAACTTGAGTGTACAAAAAATATACCAAGTCCTAAACTATACGCTTCGCACAAATGAAGACTTAGTAAAATAACTAACATGCGAAACTAAAGAAACAAACATTTCGACTTTTACAACATCTAGTCTCTACATTTATGAGAGCTAGACCATGGTAATGGTTCACCGTCAATGCATTAAGGGTTTTGAATTGTGGGTTTCACTTAGTACGTAGTGACACGAGACTAAGATCATTAACACAGATTTTTGTGTAACCATAAAACTCAGTGGTAAGTGCTGAGAGTCTCAAGGGTTACATTAGTGAGATGAAGTGTAATGGAGAAATATTATGGAGGTGGTTTAAGAAGCGAATGTACCTCTGCTATAAAAGAAGGACCAAGCAGAAAACTCTAAACTCAATATGAGAAGAGTAAGGTAGCTCACGATTAGAGTGAATGTAATAACCTGGTTTAGGAAAACATGATTTGTATATATCACATTATTAAGGCTTCACTCAAAATATGTTGAGGCTTTGGTCAACATGCAACAACATGCATCTAGGGACACTTAACTTATTTATAGAAAATAAGTTATACCTGGTTGAGCTTCACCATCGAGAGTAGCATCTATACAAAGAAAAGCATGAGAAAAATGAAATAAAAGAAAAGATATTTTTGTATTTTGTGAAAAATTTTTAATGAAACAAAAAGAAAAATATTTTTGGATTTTATGAAAAGAAAAAAATGAAAAGAAAAACATAAAAATGAGTATGGAAAAGAGTATACAAAAGAGTACAACCGAAATCCCTTTTAATGAAAAAGAAGCGAACGAGTTTAGAAGGACCGAACCCGAAATAGACCGAGCGTTCGGTTCATTTCGGTTCCTGGGAGAACCGAACCCGAAATAGACCGAGCGTTCTCTCTATTTCGCTTCTTACCTTTAATGAAGCGAAGGTGATTTTGGTACGGATTCTGCTTCCATCATTTCTAGGCCTTGTAAAATCTTATTAAAACTTGCTTCAGGTAAAGCCTTAGTGGATATATCTGCTAATTGATTAGTTGTCCTAACGAAGTGAATCTCTACGTTATCATCTTCCAATGATCTTTGATGAAGTGATACCGTAGTGCTATGTGCTTTGTCTTCGAGTGTTGCACAGGGTTATGACAAATCCTAATTGCACTTTCGGAGTCGCAATATAGTGGGATTTTCTTCATATTCAGCCCATAGTCCCTAAGCTGACTTTGTATCCAAACAACCTGAGATGTGCATGATGCGGGAGCTATATATTCAGCTTCAGCCGTGGAGAGAGAAACACATGTTTGTTTCTTTGATTTCCAGCTAACCAATTTACCATTAAGAAATTGGCATCCTCCAGTAGTTCTTTTACGATCCAATCCACAACCACCTATGTCAGCATTTGAGAATGCTTGGACTAAGAAACCTGAGTTAGTTGGATACCATAGACCGAGAGAGGAAGTTTGCTTCAGATAGCGAAAGATGTTTTTCACGGATAACATATGAGGTTCGCGTGGGTTAGCTTGGAATCGGGCACAATAGCAGACTGAGAACATGATGTCTGGCCTGCTGGTTGTGAGATACATCAGTGACCCAATCATCTGACGATAAAGCGTCATGTCAACAACTGGGTTTTCCAAAGATGGTGTAAGCTTAGTCCCAAAATCGATAGGAACTTTCACTTTGGAGTCTCCCATCATGCCAAACTTGGCAAGCAATGTCTTTGTATATGCTTCCTGATTGATAAAAATGCCTTCGGGTCCCTATCTAATATTTAAGCCAAGGAAAAAGTTAATTGGACCCATTGAGCTCATCTCAAATTTAGTTTCCATCAACTTCCTGAATTCAGCTGTTAAGCTAGGATTCGTGGAGCCGAAGATGATGTCATCAACATAAATTTGGACTATCATAAGGTGGTTACCCTCTTTCTTACGGAAGAAGGTTGGGTCAACCAAACCTTGTTTAAATTTGGACATTTTTAAGAATCGATTGAGAGTTTCATACCATGCTCTGGGAGCCTACTTCAGGCCATATACTGCTTTGTCTAGAATGTAGCAGTGATCTGGATGCTTCTCGTTCACGAAGCCTGGTGGTTGTTCAACATACACAATTTCTTCAAGTTCTCCGTTGAGAAAGGCACACTTTACGTCCATTTGATAGACTTCAAAGTTTTTGTGTGCAACATAAGCAAGAAAGATTCGAACCGACTCTAATCTTGCAACTAGAGCGAAGGTCTCTTCATAATCTATACCTTCCTCTTGGCAGTATCCTTTTACGACTAACCGAGTCTTGTTACGAATCACATTCCCCTCCTTATCCATCTTATTTCTAAATACCCATTTGAGACCGACAGCTGAAACATCCTTTAGAGTTGGAATTAGACGCCATACTTTGTTTCTTTCAAACTCGTTTAGCTCGTATTGCATGGCTTGAACCCAATCAGAATGGTCAAGAGCTGAATTCACGGTCATCGGTTCAACTTTGGAGACAAAAGAGTTGAACATGCAAAATTCTACTTGAGAGAATAGTGCAACTTGTTTCGCTTTGATATGTGATTGAGTTAATACCTTTTCTGAAGACTCCCCAATGATTTGACTTTGAGGATGGTCTTTGGTCCATTTAATGAGAGGAGGGTAATTTGGATCACAAGAGGGATCCAGTTCTGCATTGACTTCTTTTTCCAATTCTGATTGTATATCATCATCATTGACATTTGTATTCTCCCCCTTGAATGATGACACAATTTCAATTTCTGGATCAGAACGTTCCCCTTCGTTTGGACTTTCGGTTGAGCTAGATGATTGTGACGATGAATACTCCCCCTGAATTGATGAATCCCGATCATTTGGTAGAGACGAACCCTCCCCTGGATAGAAGAACAGTCACCAGAAGGTTTGCTTGAGTCAGGCCTTTCGCTTGCCTTTGGTTGTTCAGCTGCCATCTTCTGTGCAACATCGTCAATAATTTGCTTCAAACTGTTGACTTTGTTATCTTCAGCCTTGGATTCAGAATCGATAGCTTTTTTAGGTTCATCAAAGAGAAGCATATATTGCTCAAAAAGATTTGAGATAGGCATAGTGACTTGACTAGACTTTGGAAAGGTTTCCTGCATTGCACTTTCAGGTGTCTTCAACTTCTTGACATAATTGTCATCAAAAGTGACATAGTATGTCTCTTCAATCTTCTTTGAGCATTTATTCAGAACTCTATACGCCTTGGAGTGCAAGGAGTAGTCCAAAAATATCCCTTCATTGGCCTTAGCATCAAACTTGTTTCGATTCTCCTTTGAGTTGAAGACGAAGCATCTTGAACCGAACACGTGAAAGAACTTCACATTAGGCTTGCGGTTGTTCAAGATCTCGTCAGGAGTGATAGAGAATCACTTGTTTAGATATGATCTTATTCTGAGTGTAACATGCAACAGCAATAGCATCAGCCCAGAAATATAAAGGCAAGGAAGCGAAGCTTAGCATAGTTTGAGCCGCTTCGCACAAAGATCGGTTTCGCCTTTCAATGATTCCATTCTGCTGTGGAGTATATGGAGCAGAGAAATTGTGAGTCGTTCCCTTCTCAGCCAGAAAATCTTCGAAATCCTTGTTCTTGAATTCCAAGCCATTGTCGCTTCTTACATTACGAACCACTTTTCGCAGTTGAACCTCTACTTGCTTTATGAAGAGCTTGAGCTTAGTAGTTGCCTCTGATTTTTGCTTCAAGAAAAATACCCATGTGAAGCGAGAGAAGTCGTCAACTATGACAAGAATGTACTTGTTTCCACCAATGCTTTCAATAGAGGAGGGACCACATAGATTGATACGTAACAGCTCCAATGGTTCTATCACCTTTGTATTGATAAAAGAAAGATGACTTTGTCGACTTTTCTTTCCCATTTCACAAGCTTCACATAGATGTTCTTTGTCGAATTTGAGAACTGGAAGACCTCTAACATGATCTCCTAGTACCAGCTTGTTGATATCTTTGAAATTGAGATAAGAGAGCCTTCGATTCCATAACCAGCTTTCGTCTGAGTGTGCCTTCGTTAGCAAGCAAACTGCTGGTTTCCCTCGAATTGGATTGAGATTCAAAGGGTACATTTCCCCCTTTTGCTTCGACTTCAGCAGTATGTTATTTGACTTCTTTTCGATAATCTCTGAGCCTTCATCATCAAAGGAGACCTTCAATCCGTCCCAACAACTAGCTGTGATACACTTATGAGTTTGTGCTGCAATCCTTCAACGTATGCGACCTTTCTGATTGAGAAATCACCATTCGTAATCATTCCATAGCCTTTGATAATTCTAAACGAATTGTTGCCGTACTTCATTGTTCCACCATCCTTGAGAGACCAAAAATCCCTCAGTTCTTCCCTTCGTCCTGTCATGTGACGCGAGCAGCCACTATCAATGTACCATTCTTCGTCAAACTGCTCGTCCCGTATAACTTGCAAAATATCAAGCAGATTTAGGAACCCAAAGTTTCTTTGGTCCTTGTGAGCCTTTTACAGGACAGGGAATAGTAAGAGAAACATCAACCATATAAGTTCTTTTTATTAGAGTTGTTTCATCTTTTCTTTTTATTGTAAAAACTTTGATTTTATTTGACTTAAGCTCACTTGATTTAGACGTAGGATTGGAAATTTTGACGTCTGCATGCTTTTGGATCTCTTTCGAGCATCTGTTGTCTTCTGGAAAGAGCTTTCCTTTCCCCTTTGAATCTTTTGAAGAATAAGAATTAGAATGAAAATGAGAAGAATAAGATTTAGAAGCAATATTAGATCGTCGATTATTGCTCTTCCTTGGTTGAGAACGGGAACATTCTTCCCTTCGGTTCTTCTGATTGAACCGGACACTGAACCCTTCCTTTCGGCTGCAATTATGTTGAGGACCGAAACCTTTCTTTCGGTTGCTTACCTGCTGAGGACCGAAACCCTCCTTTAGGTTGCTTTCATGCCGAGGACCGAAGCTTTCCTTTCGGTTGCTTCTTGGTTCTCCTTGTGACTTACGTGTCTTTTCATACCTTATGTAATGAGGATTCTGAGATCGCCAAAACTGTTTTCTTTCTAAGAGATTCTTCTTGTATCTCAGATTACATTGGTGTTTTCGTTCTGCCACCTGTTTTGGATTTTTATGAATATTGGGTTTTTTCTTCGGTACTTGAGCATGGCTTTCGCTCTTTGACGAACACGTCTCACTGGACGTTATCATTGGTTCGCCTGAAGTTGTTTTGGTACTCACTTGTGCTTGGTACATCATATCTTGTAGGTTCATTAAGTGGTTCCGGCACATACCTACCCTTCACTCTCCATGAGGTTTTCTGAGATAGGCCTTTTGTTTCATCGGCGTTATCTATTGGTGCTGACCAGAAGAATTCCTCACATCCATTTGCATTATCTTCTTCTACCATTGCTGTCAGGTCTGCTGTTTGATGAGGTGTGACTCCCTGAATTGTGTAGACTTGATTTGGAGTGGTTTGAACCTTTTGATATACAACAGCTTTTGCCTTGAGAATTTTGGTTTTGTCTGTCGATGAGCGAGTGAACTCAACGGAGTTTTCAGAGATCAGATTTTTATTAGGTTCGGGTTCACTTTTGACGAATTCAGAACAGTCCACCACGTCCTCGACAGAGATTTCACTCATGTCATCATCCTCATTAAGTTCAGATGTATTTCAACATCAATTTTATTTTCTGAACTTATTTTGGCATTCAACGAGTCAAATTTCTGTACAGTTTCGGTTCTTAGTTTCAATTTATCATTTTCATCTAACAGATTTCTGAGCATGTCCTTATGGTCTTTTGACTTTATGTAGGACTCTATTTTTTCAAGACCAATTTTGTAGACAGGAGAGATTTCGTCAGAAGATACAACATTTTCACAGTTGTAAGCTTTGGCATCGACTTCATCCTCCTTTAACTCAAGGAAGGGTAAAATCATGCGATGTATCTTCTTTCCTATTTCACAATCGAGATGTAACTGAGTGATATTAAAATATAATATTTTCGCAATCAAACAAAAAATGTTTCATTGTTTTAAAAGCTTAAGATTGTCTCATTGCAAATAGATTGACTCATCCATAGACCTAATTAATTCTTTCTCCTTATGCTCAATCCAGATCCTCCTCTCCTCACTCTTCGACGATATCTTGCTAATTTGTTCAGTCAGGTTAGAGTTTATGACACGAGTTTGGGTAAGACTACTACTTAAACTAGAAAATTTAGATTTTAAGCTATTCAGTTCCTTTTCATAGTTAGTAATAGGAATTTTCAGAGAAGTAAGAAAATTTTGTACCTTCTTGATCAACTCATCACATTCGTTGATTTGTGCACTGAAACGTTTCGCAGTGAAACACCTGTCCTCTCGCTCCTTCTCATCTTATAGCCCACTATCTGTTGTGTATCCTCACATCTGTGATACACCTTCTGTCACCATCAAACATCTTCCCGCAACATTTTCTTCTTTCACCAGCATAACCTTTCCATGAGTCGGCTTTCTCACTTTTTCTACCTCTGAATCTGTGGACCACACTTGCACTCCACCAAATTCATCATTGTCACATGTATCCTGTACAATCAAAGCATTCATGGTGCTATTGTTAGCTGCTGATTTCCTTTTCTTGATCTCCTCCAATCGTCTCAGGAGGTTCGCTTCCTCATCATCTTCATCAACCTTTTCAGCCTTTTTCTTCATCATGCAGTCTTTGGCAAAGTGATTCTTGCCTCCACAATAACGGCAATCAAAACCTGAGTCGCCACCAATCTTCGTCTCCTTCTTGGATTCTTCTGACTTTGAACCCATCTTTGGTTCCTCCTTCACTTTTTCGGAACTATAACTTCCCTGCCAGTTTCGGTTCTCGTTGGCTGGGAACTTTCTTTTGATAAACTTTCTTGGATTGGAAACCATCAAGGCATACTCTTCACCAGTTAGATCATAGTCAGCAAGATCCAATTCTTCTTCTTCTTCAACAACACCTTTTCTTTTTGAAATAAGAGTTAACGACCCCAAACTAGAAACCAAGTTCGTTTCCTTTGACACCGCACTTTCATGGGACTTCAGAGTTCCCACCAGTTTCGCCAGAGAGTATGATTTGAATTGTTCGTGTTCCTTCACTGTGGACACAACTGCCATCCATTCGGGTCTAAGACCGTTCATGAAGGTAACCTATAACGCTCGTAGATCCAGGTTAGTCAATTAGAGACGATAAAAATCAAAATGACTTTTTGATGGAAGATTATTTAGAAGGATTAATCTTAACTAAGTTGTATTATATGTTACAAGGATTCTGTACATATAAAGAACACCAAAATCCGAGTTATAACGAAGAAGTTATGACCTGTCGAAGTTTCGCGATAGAACCGACACGACACAGCGCGACGTAAATAGTGAATTTACGTTAAAGCGATATTGAGCCTTAGCGATCTAAACAAAAGTCGTAGATTTCATTAAACCGTGTGCGTGCATAAAAAGAACGTCCAAATCTGACTTCGTATGAGGAAGTTATGATTTTTGTAAGTTTCAGCTTAGCAATATGCAGCCCGAATATGCGATTTGAGATCGAGTAGTTTTTAGCCTAAACAATCTAAACGAGAATCGAAGATCTCGTTAATAGTAGTGAAACGATAAAAAGACAGGCGAAAACGGACGTCAGATGAAGAATTTATGAATTTATAACGGAGTTTTCCTGTCCCGACCTACTAAAAATAAATAATAAAAATAAATTCAAAATTAGCCGACAGAGTCTAAATGAAAGGTGTAGAGCGTACTCTCACCTACGCGTGGATATAAAGAACATCGAAAACGGAGTTCATATGAAGAAGATATGGAATTTTGAAGTTTATTAAATAATTAAAATATAAATTTAATTATTAAACCCGATATTATCCGAAGGGGGAGTCACCGGACTTATCCGGGTTACGCCCAGTGTAGAGCTGTACGCCCAGCGTACAGCGAAGCATGAACAGCCTCGGACTCGAGTGCCTCGCATACGCATGCAGTGAAGATTTCCGGAGTATGCCCCGCGTAACCCCGTACGCCCAGCGTACCGAGGCGGTTCAGCCTCTTATAAAAGGGGTGCCAGGGTTCCGAGCATATTTGCTTATTTCTTCTCTTTCTCGTGCCGAAGCTCTGCGTTTAAACCCCCGAAGCCATCCCGACATCCCGAATTTCATATCCAAGTTTGGAAAGAAGTTTTATGCTCCCGAGATTCCCGAAGATCCCGAGAAGTGCGATTCTCGAGCCGAAGCTCTGCCCGCGAGAAGCCCGGTTTTGAAGGAAACATCCCGGTTTCGTCGCAGAAGATTATTTCAAGAGCCGTAGTGCTGCCCGATCATCTTCTAATCAAGTGAGTGTGTTGTTACTTTCTTCTAACACATAAGTATGAAGTATTTGCTACGAAATACGTGCTATGTGTTTATATATTGTTGTTTATTTGAGATATTGGTGGAATGGATGAACTATATAGGTTTTAATGAGTTAAACTGTATATGTATTTTATATCTACAAATATGTTGGGTAGGACATGGGTAGATGAGATCCGTGAGTATGGATCAGATCAAGAGATTAGTTTTAGATCCGTGAGTATGGATTAGACCAATAGGTTAGTTTTAGATCCGGGAGTATGGATCAGGTAAAGAGATAAAACTTGTTATTAGTCCGGGAGTATGGATTAAGACTAAGTTAATTGTCCCTAGTCCGGGAGTATGGATTGGGCACAGTTATTGATCCGGGAGTATGGATCAGATCAAGATTAAGGTATAGTTACTTGTCCCTATTCCGGGAGTATGGATCGGGTACAATTATTGATCCGGGAGTATGGATCAGATCATGAGGTTAGTTTTAGATCCGTGAGTATGGATCAGGGAAAAAGGTTAGTTTTAGATCCGTGAGTATGGATCAGGTGAAAAGGTTAGTTTTAGATCCGTGAGTATGGATCGGGTGAAGAGGATAGTTTTAGATCCGTGAGTAGGGATCAGGTAAAGAGGAAAATTTTAGATACGAGAGTTTAGATCGTGTCGTTGTGAGGATCGATAGGGTGGGATAAGAGTTGCCTTGATGTGGTGAAATTGTACAAGTTTGAATGTTCTATATTTATAAATATATGATATAACATTGTGGGATGAAAACCCTATATGCTCACCAGACTCCCAAGCCTGACCCACTCAGTTTTCTTTGTATCGCAGGTATCGATACGAAGACATATTTCACAGAGAGATTTAAAGGAGATATAAATCATTAGTGTAATTGAATGTAAGTTTTGTTTATGCTTATATGTCTGTATCGGAACATGATATCCTGAGGTTTTATTATTAAATAAAAATACATTCTCATTGAGAAATGTTTTTATAAGTTATTATCATATCTTGTTTTGGGAACAAATTCCGTAACTGTTTTCTTTAAAAGATTATTCTGATTTTAAAAACTAGCATAAACAAATCAGTCTTTTTTGGCCGTGAAATTGGGGATGTCACATAACCTTCTACTCAATATCCTTCCTTTCGATCCTGTGCTTTATCATCTTACTGAGAAGATGATTAAACCGATCAAAGGCCTGAATGAGTTTCTCTTCGGGCTTCTGTTTGAAATCACCAAATTCAAAAAGCAGCAAGGTTTGAATCGAATGTTCCAGATCTTCATTAGTAGAATATAATTCTTTTAACCTATCCCATAACTCTTTTGCTGTAGCACATGAACTCACCAATCGAAACGTGTCCGATTGTAAAGCAAACCTAATCATTCTTAAGGCTTTGATGTTGCATTGAAACTTCTCTTTCTCGTCTTGAGGAATGTCTTTCACATCATTCACGAGCTGATTGTACTCCTTTTGAGTTTTGACAATCTTTGAAGTGCTCGTGTGAACAAACGGACCAGCTGTGATTGCTTCCCACATCAAGTACCCATTATCCTCTGCGCCGATTACATTATCTTCGAAGTGGTGCGTCCATACTTCATAATCCTGAGTGTATAAGATTGGAATTCTTGTTGTTGATCCAATACTGTTGGAGATGTTGATTGGATTGGATTGAGAATCGTCCATAGACATTGTGACGTTTGATCGATAACCTGTTTAAGATCAGACTTGTAATTTATCGTTAGGTCAAGATCGACAATTAATGAGATACGCCAATTTGGAATGACGGCTCAAATAATATCAATCAATGCGGAAAAACCCTAGTAATTTCTTCAACAGAAGAGATGTGTATGAATTACACAGCCCCCCGCTCTGATACCAATTGATGAGAATAAATATCTTGATCGTTTAGATCTTTCACAAGTATATTGATAAAGAACAAACAATTCAATCACAATACAATTAAGAACACAATATGGAATCAATATGAAGCTTATGATTCAAATATAGTCACACCTCAGTAGAGCTCGATAAAGAACTTCCACTGTAGTGGCGAGCTAGAGTTTACAATACTTTGATAAGAAAAATAATAAAAAAGTTTTTGACTAAGGATGCATGCATGCACCTTAAATACTAAAACCCTAGAATAAAATAATGCACGGTTCGACAGGCCCAAACCGGCTACAAAACTGGGCTAAGGACCGAGCCCATGAAGCAACACTATACAACCCAACAATCACCGAGAGGAGTATCTTCGGGTGGTGCCGAAGTTGAGACATGATCGGATGGGTTAGATGAGATAGTTGAGAATGTGTCACGTTAGTGAAATATGTGTGAGCAGAAGGAGGTGGGATGTCATCAAGAAATGAATAAGAGGATGGATCGATGGTGGTATGGATTTAAAAGGAAAAATATTTTTGTCTAATGTGACATGTCTAGAAATGATGATTTTACGGGTGGATAAATTGAGGCACTAAAAGCCTTTATGGTGTGAAGGGTATCTAAGGAAGAAACATGCAGAGGATCAGGGTAAGAGTTTATGAGAGGTGGTGATTTGAGGGAAGCAAAGACACCCGAATGTGTGATGATGAGTATAAGTGCGATGCTTTTTGAGGAGGCGATATGAGGGAGTGTTGTTTTGGATGGAAGTGGAAGGGAGAACGTGGAGAAGGTGGATGACCATGGAAAGGCTTCCACCTAATAGGTATGAGGGAGACGAGCATGGAAAAGAAGAGTATGAATGATGGTATTAATGGTGCACAACATACATTCGACTTTTCTGTTTTGTTGGGATGTATGAGGACACGAGAAACATAATTATATTCCATGAGATGAGAAATAGTCATGAAATTGTTTGTTGTTGTATTCCCCCATTGTCACATTGTAATGATTTAATGGAGAAAACATTGTCTGAAATTGATTATTGATGAGATTTGAGAATTCTACAAACTTGGAGAAAACATTTTACTTTTTTTTAAAGGATACACCCAAAGATATCGAGTATAATGATCAAGAAAGATAACATAGTATTTCAAACCACTAATACTAGTAATATGAGAAGTCCAAACATCAGAATGTATGATTTCAAATGCATTAGAAATATTAGAATCCATAGTACTTAAAGGAAGTTTAAAATGTTTTCCAAGTTAACAAGCAATGCATAGAGTATCAAAATCAATTTTATTACATGAAATCAATTTATTTGAAACTAAAAACTGAAAAACATGGTTGCCGGGGGTGGCCAAGGTGATGATCCAAATTGATGAGCTGATGGAAACGAATGCTTGAGGAGATTGAGGAAGAACCGAATATAGATAAGATTTTCGAGCATCAAGATCAACGGTTGGCGGGTCCTTTAATCCTTTCCTTGACAGTAAAACCAAATTTGTCAAATTCAATTAAGCCTTTATTGTAACGAGTAAATTTTCGAACATAAATAAGATTTTTGATAATAGATGATGTTATGAGAACATTATTGAGATAAAGAGGTCGACGAAAGTTTTTGATAGGAAAAAGGGTATGTCCGGTTGCAACAACATGTATTTTGAACCCATCCCCAACTAGGATATTATGAAAAAAGATTCTTATCTAAAAGTAAATGGAGTATAACTTGGTTATTATGAACGTGGTTCGTTGCTCCCATTTCCATCACCCGCTAGCCCAGTTCTTGAAAAGACTTGGGAGTGTTCTGTCCCAAACTAGGTCCATGAAGGTGATACCGAGCCTTGAGCACGCTGTCCCGAGGGTGACTGAGAAGCAAAATAAAAAAATAGGCCTGCAGGGGCTATGGTGTGCTTAGGAGATAGGCCAAGGAGGCTTGGAGCTCACTGGAGTTACCGCTGAGCAGCCTACTGATATAGGATGTTGGGCCTAGGAGATGGATTCCAAGAGGGCTGATGATGGGCCGACGGTGGGATTAATACCCAGCCGTATTGATAAGGAAGAGGCATGATGTGACGGTTGCTACTATTACCTGAATGATGTCGCCGATTGTTTGCAGGTCGGCGGTCTTGGCGCCGATCTTGTCGGCATTGGGTATCACCGAAGGCGGTATGAAGCTATGAAGGTGAAGAAGAATGGTCAACTTGAGCCATAGTGGAAGGAACCCGAGTGAACAGTAGGCGTTGTTCTTCGGAAAGCAAAATGGAGCGGGTTTCTTCAAATGTTGGAAATGGGAGACGGTGGCGAATGATGCTAGCCACGTTATCATAGCGAGGGGAGAGGCTATTGATGATGTAGATGACGAGGTTTTTATCGAGAACCTTAGCTTGAGGATCGATATTTTCAAGGAGATCGGCTAGAGATTTGATCTTCGTGCAATAAGCTTTGACAGGGAGGTCACCCATGGAAACATACGAGGCATCAATATGATCTATAGCAACATAGGCTTCGCAATGTGTTGTGAAAAGTTCTTGCCAAGAGTTGTAGTTCAACCTATCAACATCAAGTATGAGGGGAACGTGAGTTTTGATGTTGGATACACAAAATACTTTGTGTGGTGGTGGGGTGGGAGTAGACATGATGAAGAGAAGTTGAAGCAAAACTTTTTAGGTTTTGAGTGGGAAGTAGGAGCAAATGGGCTAATATACACTAACATACTTGACCCTGATGCATGTTTTCTTAAAGTTGAATATTTTGTTCCCATAACCTGGATAGTTGTAATTATAGTATGAAATGAAGTCTCGTTTTATTTGGTACTCTGTTTACTGCTGTTAATTTAAAGCTTAGCAGAGTGTGTGTTACTAACATGTGTACGTATATGGCAAACTGTATGACCATATATAACAGATAGAATTGCTACTTGAGAATGTTTTGTCAACAGAATTGACGATCAATATTATTTCGTTGTATATGTCTATATATTGGTTAGTGTCAGAAAAAGACAAAAAAAAAAAAAAAAAAAAAAAAAAAACAAGAAAAGTTATGTACGGAGTGATTTTATCAGTTTATGGGTGAGAAATTCACGTCGAGGAAATAGTAGACGCAAAAAGTAGTTTTTTATTTATGTCCTACCTTAACAATAAACAAAATACAATGAACTCTATATTGATAATCCTTGTCCCAATTTTATACAAATGGGACAATTGTCTCTATTTATAACTGATACAAGATCGATCCTAGTGGTTAGTTCGTTATAAATAGGCTCTTGGGATATCCATAGATTTTGTTGTGCTGCTTCCATTTGATGATGATCATCGCATAATTTGTTTTGCTTTTGTGATCCGGGGCATAAGTATGACCATTTTTCAAGGAATGCAGTTCTGTTCACTTCAAAAGGCAAATGGTAAATGAAAATTTTCAAAGCACGACTTCATGATGAAATGTTTGAAAGAACTTGTGGTTGTTCTATTTAAATTAATTTGTTTATATATTCAAATAATATAGGAATTTAAATGAGGGATAGCGAAATTCGGTGGAAGAAAAAGCTATGTCACATGCTTTGGTCTTCCAATGACGTTTAACAAGGAACTAAACACATAATTCATTTATAAATAAAAACCCTTAATATTTTAGCCACACTTTTGTGTTTGTTAGGAAGCATATATAGCCACATCCTATTAATATCGCATGGGACCATGATGTGTGTACTATTCTTCACCGCTTACTTTGTTTAGAATTAGGGCCATGCATGTTCTCTTCTCTCTTGAATTATTTTTTTGTATACAAGTACCGGTTTAAGTGCATTTAATTGTATTTGAGTTTATGGTTGTGATATGATACCTTCTTGCAAGTTGAAACACACAACACATGATATTGCCTTTCTGTAACAAGGTCTCTATCTCTCATTTATTTCCTTTTTTTTTTTTTTTTTTTTTTTTTTTTTTATTTCCTTTATTTTAAAATTTGAAGCATCAATGAACCACTATATAAAGCATGTCGAAAGACAAAGCACCAGCATAGTTTCATCTCTAACTCATCCACAACACCTTTCACTAAGAAAATACTCTCACATTATTTTACTCCCTTCATCGACCTTAAAAAAATGGGTATTCATATGCCTCGGATCATTCAAGCAAAACAAATTTTCCAGCGGCCTTTGTCAAATGGAACCCGCTCAACAACAATGGATCTACCCAAAGGGTATTTGGCAGTCTATGTTGGAGAGCAAGAAAAGAAGCGGTTTGTGATTCCTGTGTCCTTCTTAAGCCAACCTTCATTTCAAGACTTATTATGTCAAGCCGAAGAAGAGTTTGGTTATGATCATCCAATGGGTGGCCTCACAATCCGGTGTAGTGAGCACACATTCTTTGATCTCACAAGTCGTTTGGGCGCATGCTGAATTCAAGTTATAGATAATTTTATTTGCCAACACATTTTTGTAAAGTACTGATCGATCACTACCTTTTTGCAACATGTGGGACTTAGGTCACTTGTCCATGTTGTTTTATGACTTTGTTAGAAATTGTTTTGAATCCATTGCATATTTTTTGATGTTATAATCATATACTTGAATGACGAACAAAATTCGCTTTCAATAGTTTCCATGACAAAGGTTTTCATTCAATTTGATGTATTTCCTTACTTTTATTAAGCATTGGTGTTTTGGGTTTTTTTCATTAGGTCACTTGTTCTTTGCTTATCTTGTAGTATTTCATGATGAACCTAACAAATACATATGCAATCACTCAATGACTAAAAGTACTTGATGTGAATTGGCAAAATCATAAGTGAAATCCCTGTAATCCATTACACTGATCCCTAATTAAGAATATTTGCAACTGAAAATAATAACATTGTCACAAGAAATTAGCATGTACATTTCTTAAAACTTTAATTAAGAAAAAAAAAAGCAGAGGTGGGGTAAGTGTAGTCATCCAAGTTTTTTATATTTGTCAAACTCCATCGTTCATATCCATTTCAAAGGGTGTTGGGTAGGTGTTTAAGGAGTAGTTGAACTGAATCATTTCAAGTGTTGAAGCAATGCCCCACTGTCGGTAAAAATACACATGACACCAGAATTGTTTAGAAAGTTGATTTATTGGCTTGTATATGGTGTTAAACTGTGAGACCTTTTCTGGTGGGAAGCTTTTAGGGGGGAAATAAATCACCTATTTTGGTGTTTTGTCTAATCAAAGTTCCGGATTCGGGTGATGCACCTATCTTGGTGAAGAGGTGTTTAATTTTATTTAATCATAATATCATTATATATATATATATATATATATATATATATATATATATATATATATATATATATATATATATATATAAAGTTCAATACATATCGATTGAAGGCAAACGGGCAACAAGTTGCGCCGTTAGCCCTTTTTGGATAGCAAAACCAATTCTTTTGAAAACTATATTTGTGGATCTAGGAGATATAACATTAGAATGCGTGACCCGTTGGACTCTATTGAGGAGCTCCACCGCCTCTTGTGCGAGAAAACCAAATGTATCGAATGCAAAAGGAACAAACACATGTTGATTTGCTTTACATGCATTCTCGTGCTTTACCACTTTGCACGCAGCGGCTTTCAATGTGGTATGCCCAGCTGTGAAACCCCCGCTCCCCAAACCAACGAGAGGAGAGACCCCAGTAAGATCCACGCACGCATGCTTCTTACTTTTTGTTTTAAATGGTCCCTGGACTGTTTCTTGTGCATTCTAAGCCATTGAAGTATGAAATTATATGTAAAAAAAGAACCGTTTTGAAAAAGTTGAAAGGGACATCCGGTATAAGTAAGGTGATGTGGCATTTGACTATGTAAAATGCTTATGTGGACTTTGACCAAGGGCTAATGTAGACTCAACTGAAAGCTGATGTGGATTTTGACCTGAAATCAGACTCTATCGCCTTCATCGAGCCTTCATTCCAAGCTCATATCCATCGACTTCATCTCTCCCAAATCTGAAGACCTTGCTTGCTTAAGCATGGAGCGTGAACTCATTATCTTTGTTCTAAACCTTGCATTTCTATCCACCATTGTCCAAATGAGAAGTAAGAGCTCATGACATATTTGAAGCATATGGTTGCATTACAAACATATATAAAAATGTCTTCAGTAATTTCATTTGTATGCTCTTTACTTATAATTGTATATGGTTGTAACTACTCAAAATTTGGAAGTATATCATTCTAATATGTAACTAAAACTTTTAAACCTATTTTTAGAAGTATAAATTTACAAGAAACTGCCTAGAAGTTATCTTACCTGAAGGAAGGCAATGAAATGTGTACAAATGTGAAGTCAGTATATGATCACTTAAAGTAAACTTTGTAACAATGGTATCACAAGTTTGAATATGTCATTAAAAATCAATGAATGTGATGAAATAGATCTATAAATAATACTTTGAAATGATACTCCATTTTGTGACATAGAATGATCTTTGGGATATGATGCCTTAAATTTTACTTGTACATGGTTAAAGCAAAAAATTGCATGAACAAGTATAATATTGGCAAGAAGATTCAAGTAAAATATATTCATAATTACATTTGACCAATGTTATTGTGTACACCTATATATATAAATATGTGTATGTACGTGTGCTTATCGTATTATGTTGACACAATAATATATATATATATATATATATATATATATATATATATATAATAATAATAATAATAATAATAATAATAATAATAATAATAATAATAATAATAATAATAATAATAATAATGGTGTTTTTTTGTATAGACGTAACCATATTGATACTAGTTAACATCTTTTGGTAAATATAGGAGAATAAATTTATAATTCTATACAAGTTTGGACAATGATATAAGTAGGTCTTCAATTTCCTGAGAGATGTCCTAATATGATCTAATATCACCAATATTTGTACATGGTGATGTAAATAATGGTGAGTGTAGATGTATTTGTCAAAGGCACAATACCATTCAAAAATTACTCCTAAGATGATTTATCTTTAATGACTACATAATTCAAAATAAGATTGTAGATGCACTAATGAAATGCTTAAAGTGAGAGGTTATTATGAGGAATATGAGTAAAACCCGTGGATTAATAAGTTATTAAGAAGGAAAACCCAACCTAGTTGACTGAGATCCCAAGATCTTGGTTCAGCATGAGAACCTTCTTGTATAGAACATTTGTGAATCATTGTGGGGGTCAAACCTAACCCATTCCTAAAATAGATAGTGATGAATGTTATATTTACTGGCTAACATCAATGATAAATTGGAAATCATTATGCATTAGCTTTTAATGATTACGATGTAGTCATTTATGTGTGAGAGAAGTATTATCACTTTAAAGGAAATTGTGTAGGCACATTCCTAAGAGGTCTTATAGAACCATGCAAATGTCTATTACCATAACATATACATCAATAAGAACCTAACTAGGTCCCGGAGAACATGTGAGACACATATTAATTATATACACAAATGACATAATAGTTAAAAGACATGTTATCTATTAGTATGCTAGTAATATATATATATATATATATATATATATATATATATATATATATATATATATATATATATATATATATATATATATATATATCTTAAGCGATGGTTATAAGGGTAACACTTACCTATCATAAGCATGGTTCAACTGTTGGATTTTATTTAGGTGGCTTGAAAATATGATCAATTTTCATTCATGTGGGGGTTGTTGGAAAAATGGTTTTAACCGATTTATAAAAATAGGGTTTTCTCATTTTTGAACACGAAATTCAAACCTTGAAACGTTATTGAAATGAATAAACGGTTATACGTTTATGTTGTCCTATGTGATACCTTCATTTTGGTACATCACACATGCAAATGGGATTTAAGATGAATGCAAAGATAATATTTACAGTAATGGTGTTGGAAAAAGTAAAAAAGGAGTTAAATGGATTTTTAGTTCACCCCACATAGGTTAGTGAAGGTAAAGAAAGTTGGTTTATAAGTAAGAAAGTCTCTAAGCCTTGTAAGACTTAAACAACAAATGCTTTCTTTTGTAAATGTACGGGGAACAAATGCAAACCAAATTGGGTTGGGTTCGCAAAACATGTGTGCGAGCGCTCGTCTTGTGGGTATGAATGCGCAGTATTGGACGACCATAGATAACATTAACATTTAATTACATTGTAAACACCAATGTCGGTTGCATATTGTGTATTTAATCTTGGAATAATTTTGTATATACCATTCTTAAACATAAAAGTATCATATTTGCCCAACCTAATTATCTAAATATCATATTTACCTTTCATAAATTTCAAATTATCGTATTTGTCCAAATCTTTTATAAAATTTTATAACCATTGTAAATCTTTATTATTATTATTATTATCAATTGACTACTATACCCTCTCATAAATATAATTTTCAAATATGTTTAATAGACTTCATAAAATTCCCCAAAACCTTTACTCGACCAAATGTTGTCGGCATTTACCTCCAATGTTTCATACTAGTATATAGTTTGAGACAAACCGCATAGAAACAACAAGAATTATTACTTTCACAAAACATGTCATATGAAACACGACCGTGGCTATGTGATTCTTGTTACATGGATGGGCACCTTGTTTAAGTTTCAAACAAAAAGCAACTATTTAGTTAACTAAGTAACTGATTTTTAAAATTTTCAAATTGCAATGTATCAACGATTATATAGTTTAAATTTTATGTGAAAACATTGTGTATGGTATCAAGAGATTGAGGCACAAGTGAGAAAGGCGAGGGATTCAAAGCCAAGGGTATATGTAACATCCCAAAATCATCCATAAACTTTTTTGAAAATTAGAGTGTAGGTTTTACCAAAGGTTTTATTCATAATCATTAACAAATCATAAAATTATCTTTTCACGTTACATCAACATAATCACATTACAGAGCGGAAGCTAAGGGGGTGTTTGGGATTGCTTTTTAGCCTAAAAAGTCCTTTTCAACAAAAGGACTTTTTGTCTTATTGCTTTTTACAAAAGAAGGTTTTAAAATGTGTTTGGATTATCTTTTAAGGGAGCAAAGGCTAAAAAGCCAAAAGTCACAAAAATTCACAATTTCTAGCTAGCTTTTAAAATCACTCCTTTTTCTTTTTGCCAAAAAGTCATTCTAAAAAGACTTTTAGAATTGCCAAACATCTTTTCAAACTTTTAACTTTTTGGAAAAGCTAAAAGTTCAAAAAGTCCTTTTGAAAAGTAATCCCAAACACCCTCTAAGTCTTGTTTTGAAAACCATATAAAAAATAGAGTAGATAAACCATATTCCATGCCCCTATGAGAATGTATAGATGTCCCAATCATGCCAGCTCCTTTCCCTTCGAACCTAAAAGACCTACAACTAAAAACATAAAGTAATAATTTTAAGCCTAAGTCATAGTGAGTAATCACAGCACTTAATCACTACATATATGCATTCTGAAACTTACACATAAATATATAACTGAGCCCTAAGCATACGACTGAGCACATACGCATATAACTGAACACATAAGCATATAAAATGAAATGTAAACCTATTAGCATGCTATCATAACTAAACACAATCACAATATTCCCTCTAAGTGGTCTATCTCTACTTGACTTGGTATTGACCACTTCCTTCTGATCGGTCTATCATGGTCTTGAGCACTTCCCTTAGAGAGGTATGTCATTGTCCTGATTCCACTAGATTCTCTCGAAGAGGTCTGTCTATAGTCTGGCTAGCATATGACACATAATCTATATAGTAAGTAAGTTTGTGAGAACTCACCCGAGTGAATGATAAAGCAATCCACTCATACTGAGCTGCGGTATCGATACTTTCTCGAACTACTATACAATAATGACCCTAATTTACTATTTAAGGTATGAAATCTAACTAACTGGATCTTCTAACAAACTTTTCTCTTTAAACCCCCTTCTTTAAGGTAAGAGTCCATTTTGCCCAAATGGTCTAAGATACACTTTCACTAATAAATGCAAAAATTCAAACTTGGTCAAAAGTCAACGATCAACGACCACCACGCTGTGGTGAGACCTTGACCGGACCGTGGTCCGATTTAGATAGAACAATCATGATAAATCTGCCCACCACATCGTGGTTGATCCTTAGCTACGCTGTGTTCTACTTGGTAGATTCTTTAGTCCTTAATCTGTGAAGACAAATGCTAATACTTTCCAAAAAGCTTCATGGAACCCTAATGGTTCATAAAAATATAACTTTTATGGTCATGCATGTCCTTCAGCAAACTAGGTTAAAATAAAAAAAATGTGGTGAAATCTCCCAGCATGGAAGTAAAACAAGTTGTGAATCCAGATGTGAACATATAATACTCCTGGGACTTAAAAGAGCAATAAACTTGCAAACTTTATCGCAATAAATCTCTCAAAATGTCATAAACAAGGTGAAACTATCTCAAAACCTAGGCCTAATAAGAATGAACTATAAAGTAACAAGCTTGATGACTTACATAAACCCAAAAGATGACTAGCAAACTAGATTCTAACAAGCTTCTAGCCTCCTTGCTTACAAATGAGTAATCAAAAACACTCAACGAGCAAAATAAGCCCAAAAGTACCAAAAATAGAGGATAGATGAGTGAAGCGGCTCATATTTGTTAAAAGGAGGTTAGGTTTTGCTCCCACGGAGCTCTTGATGTGATGGAGGCTGAAAAATGACCTAAAACATAGAAAAATGCATTTAAATACGGAGCAAAACACTAATTTTATAGGCTTGGGCTGCACAACTCACCATCCTGAGACCTTTATTTGATCAAATTATGGTCCGCTATCCGTAAATAAGAAACATCCCGAAATTGGATGTTATAGTATGCAATACTTACACAATTACTGATACACACAATAAGTAAATAGTATAACCAACAATATTTATAACTAATAATATTTGGAGGAAATAGAGTTTCATTTTTTTTATTGGAATACAACAACATATAAGGAGAATGGAGAAATAGAGACACAAATTTGTGGGATGGATGAAACAAAACTTTTAATTTTTTCAAATTAACAATCTATATATGGATGTTGTTCGTAACCTTTTTATATTTATTTATATATTAGGATGAAACTTTGGAGGTAAATTTCAGCAACATGTGGTCGAGTTAGGGTTTCAGATGTTTATGAAGTGTATAAACATTGTTTTAAGCATATATTTATAAAGGGGTATAGTAGTCAATTGATAAAAATAAAACATTAAAATTCTTATAATGTTTAAGAAAAAAGATTGGGTAAATACAATATTTAGAAATTAGGTTTGATATGTATATGGATGTTGTTTCTTTGCTCCTTTTTGTTGCTTCAAGGTAAAATCCAAGCCTTCTATAAGTTCGGTGGTCTAGTAGAACCACTTAAAATTATTGTATGTATCTTGGGAAACAAACACAGTGAAATTTTTTTTAAGGTTACTATGTTAAACACAACACTTTTTGTTCTACATTTTTTATTTTCATATATTTGCCATATCTTAGTTCCCATAATATCATCATTGAAAACCCCGAAATCATGCAAGAAAAGGATACTTGACCATAAGTTCTTATAAAAATGCCTTTATAACATTGGTTATATTAAATGTTAGGCATCAAACACTTATATAATGTATACAAGGAGAAGAACCTTGACAAAAGTACTACGGTGCTGTTTGTTTTTCCGAAGCGAAAATGTATGAAATATGCGGACCACCTCTGCAAACCTCTGTAGTGGAAGAGGGGGACCAAGCGGCAGCAACATGTAACAAAAAGTATATATGTTTTTTAACCTCTGCAGACTGCTGTAATAAGTTAAAGTAAGATGTGAAAAGGTTTGAAGCAGACGGTCCAGTGTTGCGCCACGTAGCACACACACAACAATTTTTAAGTCAGAAGTCTTCTGAAAAACAAACAGCTGCGAACGGCCAAGTGCCGCACGTGTGCTACGGGGGAACAATTATTCAATGGTCATTGCAATATTTGTAAAATCTTCCGTTTATATTATGGATAGATAGAGGTAAGGAGAGAGATACTATCCTTTTGCATATGGTAGTGTTTGTGTGTGTGTATATATATATATATATATATATATATATATATATATATATATATATATATATATATATATATATATATATCATTTCTATTCCATTGAATGACAAGTTATAGATGCATGGAGTCCTTAGAAAACAGGTTGTTTTTTTTTTTGCGTTTTCTATGAACAAAGGTATTCTATACATATATAACAACAAAGGTGGTATAAACTGTAGTCTCATTCTCATGTACTACTATGTTTACTGTAACACTCTAAATTTTCAAATAAAATTTTCATTTTTAAATCCACCCAAAACGCAGTTTAACATTTCTCATACTCAATTTATAAATTGTTTCAAACACAAGACATAAAATTGTTTGTCAAATATCCCAGAGACCTTTTCAAATTTGATCAAATCGATCTATAGTTTTTTAATATCTTAGGTGGTCCAACCCTCAAAACACAAATCAACTAGCTAGAGTGTACAATCATGCTGACGCCTTCCCGTGATCCTGAGATGTACCTGAAACACATTTCACACAACACTGTAAACACAAAGCTTAATGAGTTCCCCAAAATACCACACACAAATAATTAGCTTCTCATGGCTATATCTTGATAAGGACCGTTCGGTCATGTACCTCAGTGAGGACCCTCCGGTATCACGACTCGGGTTGGACCCTCCGATCATGCATATTAGTGAAGAACCGCTGGTCTCATGGCTCGGGTTGCACCTTCCGGTCTTGTATCTCAGTGAAGACTCTCCGATCTCACGGCTCGGGTTGGACTTTATGGTTCTATCTCAATAATGCACATGATAATATACAACATAAATCAAAAGGACAAAATGTATAATATCACATATCTTAGTATAAGCATGTAAGACCCTCCGATCGCACAATAATTACCACTCAGGTAAGTATAGTGAGAAGACTCACCTCGTAAGTAAAGCAAGTATGTCTCGCACTCAACTGTTGGTCTAGACTCTGCCTACATATATCACAATCATCTTTAATTAACAATTTATAATAACCAGTCCAAAGATGTTAAGTTAACTCCTTTACTAATTCTCAGAAAGGGTGAAAGACCATTTTACCCCTCTATGGTCTCCAAAGTCCACAACATGACGAAAACCTAAATGTCAATGGAAGTCAACAGCTCATGTTGACCCAACTCGTCGAGTGCATCTATGCGAATCATCGACTTCCTTCTATTCTCAGAAAAATCGTGAAAATTCGACTCAACTAGCCGAGTTGTCTCACCAACTCGTCGAGTTTGTACAATGTAGAAAATATCGGGGAAAACCCTAACCAACTCGTCGAGTTACTTCAACTCATTCTCTCATTCAAACGCTTTTAAGCGAGACTAAAACCCCAAACTCTAGATCTAGCCTTCTAAGGCTGAGATACCACGTAAAGCTGCAAGCTTTACGTCCATGCATGACATTTAGGGGCTAAGTTTGCCAAAACAAAGCTCAACAAGGGGTTCAAGGCATGGAAATTGGACAAAGCTTGATAAAGCTTGAGTCTTTAGGCATAAAGGGCCTAATAGTGTCCAGATATGAAGTCTTAGCTTCAAAGCATGCTCAAAACCAATAATGACTCAAGAAGATGCTAGAAAAACTCTCTAATGTAGAGATCTAACAAACAAGTGATCAAGGTAATGGTTTTTACCTCCAAATGGTTGCTACAACTGAATGGATGCCCTATCAAAAGACTCCTTCTTGTTCCAAGCCCTTTACTCTTCAAGTTTTTACAAATAATGCACCAAAACACACACTCTTAGCCTTACACACTCTCAAAATGGAAGATAGCTCGATTAGGGTTTGTCTTAGGGTGATAAGGTGATGAAGGAGGCGGGGTAAAGGACTTAAGTTCCTTTAAAAGAGGGTGCAAACCATGAAACTTAGGGTTTTCACACTAAGCTCCAACTATTCGAGTTGGCTCCCTAACTCATCGAGTTGAATTTAAAATCCATGCGGCCGTCTCAATATCTACTCGACGAGTTGGGTCCTCCAACTCGTCGAGCTTCCCTGTCAATATGAATATAAAACAATTAAATTTACACCTGGGAGTTGAGATGTTACAATTACCCCCACTAGAATCATACTTCGCCCTCAAAGTCATTCTCTAGAGACAGCTCTGGGTACTGCTCACGCATCTCGGACTCCGGCTCCCAAGTCCAGTCGGATACCTTTCGATGTTGCCACTAAACCTTAACCAAGGGCACCTCCTTATTCCTCAAGACCTCCACCTTCTTATCCAAAATTGCCATCGGCTTCTCAATGTATTTGAGGAGATCATCAATCTGAATGTCCCCTAAAGGAACCACTACTGTGTCATCGGCTACACACTTCCTCAGCTGGGATACATGGAAGGCATCATGAATCTGGCCTAACTCTACAGGAAGCTCTAACCGATTAGCTACCTTACCTACTCGAGCAATCACTCTGAAAAGACAAATGTATCTAGGGCCCAGCTTTCCCCGCTTCCTGAATTTGATCAGCCCTTTCCATGGGGATACATTCAGGAGGACAAAATCGCCGGCCTGGAACTCTACGGAACGTCTCCGGTTTGCGTTACTCTTTTGACGACTCTGGGACGTCTACAACCTCTGTCTAACCTGCTGGACTTGCTATGTTGTCTTGAGGGCTATATAAGTGCTCCTTATCACTCTCTGCCCGACCTCCCCCCAACAGATGGGAACCCGACACCTCCTCCCATACAAAAGCTCAAAAGGAGGCATCCTAATACTGGAGTGATGGCTTTTGTTGTATGAAAAATCAGCCAAAGGTAGGTACGTGTCCCAACTCCCACCGAAGTCCATAACACATATGCGTAGTATGTGCTCGAGCGTCTGAATTGTCCGCTCGCTCTACCCTCAAACACTGAAGGAAAAGCTGCCGAACCACATGGGACAGAAAACCTACACTAGGTTTGATCTCTTTCGAGACTGGGCCATCCCACCACCAATCCCAAGACGATTCAGCTCCGGCCCTGAACTGAATGACCATGCCCGACCGAAACTATCCCCTCATATCCGAAATATAACTCCAGCTACCATCCAATGTTGAACGCTAGATCCGAATGCAAGATCGACTCAAGACCCAACAATTGGATTGCTAATTCTACCTGAGCACATCTGACAATATGAATCCACAATCTTTCAATCCAACCAAGCTATCTCAACCAATCACAATGTACACGCAATCACTAAGTTCGCTTTACCCCAAACGAATATTACAACCGATCTGCAGACTCACATCATCTCCGACCTCCATCGTTTATTGCTTGTTGATCCCATGTGTGTCGTGGTCCTCCTCAAGCCAAGTGAACCGACCCACCCAGGCCTAAAACATCAGATGGAAATCATAATCACTCAAAATTTAACCCATTTGAAAATCAGGAATCCCCACCGGTCTATCCCCTACACTGATAGAGCCAAACTCAATCACAAGAGTTTGGTCTGACAACAAAATTGGAACCACTCGTATCCAAACTGATTCTCAACTCTTGACCTGAGATCCGAGAGTCTACACATGCATTACTCTCCAATCCTTTCGATTTGCAACAACCCCTCCCTAAATTGGGATATAACGGTTCTCGACCATCGTTGAGACCCCAGTCTCTCCCATGGTCTGGCCACCAGGTTCCCAAAGACTATAATGGCAAGGCTACCCAAGCTTAAGAACCCCCTCTACATCACACAGTGACTAGTGAATGCTACGACTTCCTGTAACCTTACAACACTTTCTCACTGACTCGTGAATGATACGACTCCGCTTAGTCTTACAACACTCTCTCACTGACTAGCGAATGCTATGGATCCCCGCAGTATTATGACACTCCATCATTGATTAGTGAATGCTATGGCTCCCCGCAGTCTTACGAAACTCTCTCACTGACTAGAGAATGCTACGACTCCCAACAGTCTTACAACACTCTCTCACTGACTCATGAATGCTACGGCTCCCTGCAATATGTCTCGGACTCAACTGTCAGTCAAGACTTCGCCTACATATATCACAATCATCTTTAATTAAAAATTTATAATAACAGCTCCAAAGATGTTAAGCTAACTCCTTTATTAATTCTCAGAAAGGGTGAAAAACCAATGTACCTCTCCATAGTGTCCAAAGTCCACAACTTAACCAAACCCTAAAAGTCAACAAAAGTCAACACTCAAGTCGACAACGCTTGTTGACCGAACTTGTCGAGTGCATCTATGCGACTCGTAGAGTTCCTTCTATTCTAAGAAAAATAGGGACAATTCGACTCAGCTCGACGAGTTGTCTCACCAACTCGTCGAGTTTGTACAATTTCCAAAATATCGGGGAAAACCCTAACCAACTCGTCGAGTTGGCTAACCAACTCATCGAGTTACTTCAACTTATTCTCTCATTCAAACGCATTTAAGCGAGACTAAAACCCCAAACTGTAGATCTAGACTTCTAAGGCTGAGATACCACGTGAAGCTGCAAGCTTTACGTCCATGCATGACATTTAGGGGCTAAGTTTGCCAAAACAAAGCTCAACAAGGGGTTCAAGGCATGGAAGTTGGACAAAGCTTGAGTCTTTATGCATAAAGGGCCAAATAGTGTCTAGATCTGAAGTCTTAGTTTCAAAGCATGCTCAAAACCAATAATGACTCAAAAAGATGCTAGAAATGGCCATACACTCTCTAATGGAGAGATCTAACAAACAAGCGATCAAGGTAATGTCTTTTTACCTCCAAATGGCTGCTACAACTAAATGGATGCCAGATCCAAAGACTCTTTCTTGTTCCAAGCCCTTTACTCTTCAAGTTTCTTTAAGGAATGCACCAAAACACACACTCTTATCCTTACACACTCTCAAAATGGAAGATCGATTGATTAGAGTTTGTCTTAGGGTGATAAGGTGATAAGGGAGGCGGGGTAAGGGATTTAAGGTCCTTTAAATAGGGTGTAAACCCTAAAAATTAGGGTTTTCTCACTCAACTCCAACTCGTTGAGTTGGCTCCTCTAACTCGTCGAGTTGATTCTAAAATCCATGCGGCCATCTTAATATCTACTCGAGAAGTTTCCCTGTCAATATGAATATAAAACAATTAAATTTACACCTGGGAGTCAGGATGTTACAATTCTCCCTCACTAGATTCAGACTTCGCCCTCGATGTCATTCTCCAGAAACAGATATGGGTACTGCTCACGCATCTCGGACACCAGCTCCCATGTCCACTTGGATCCCATTTGATGATGCCACTAAACCTTAACCAAAGGCACTTCCTTATTCCTCAAGACCTTCACCTTCTTATCCAAAATCTCCATCAACTTCTCAATGTAGTTCAGGCGATCACCAATCTGAATGTCCCCTAAAGGAACCAATACCATGTCATCGGCTACACACTTCCTCAGCTGGGATACATGGAAGGCATCATGAATCTGGCACAACTATGCAGGCAACTCTAAACGATAAGCTACCTTACCTTCTCGAGAAATCACTCTCAAAGGACCAATGTATCTAGGGCCCAGCTTGCCCCGCTTCCGAAATCGGATCACCCCTTTCCATGGGGATACCTTTAGGAGGACAAAATCGCTGACCTGGAACTCTACCTCAGAACGTCTCCGGTCTGCGTAACTCTTTTGATAACTCTGGGATGTCAGCAACCTCTGTCTAACCTGTTGGATTTACTTTGTTGTCTTGAGCACTATCTTAGTGCTCCTTATCACTCTCTACCCGACCTCCCCCCAACAGATGGGAGTCCAACACCTCCTCCCATACGAAAGCTCAAAGGGAGGCATCCCAATACTGGAGTGATGGCTGTTATTGTGTAAAAACTCAGCCAAAGGTAGGTAGGTGTCCCAACTCCCACCGAAGTCCATAACATATGTGCGTAGTATCTTCTCGAGCGTCTGAATCGTCTGCTCGCTCTGCCCTCAAACACTAAATGAATACCTGCCGATCCACATGGGGCGGAAGTCGTACACTAGGTCTGACCTCTCGCTAGACTGGACCATCCCACTACCAATCCCAGGACGATTCAGCTCCGACAAAGCTAGAGTTTTTCTTCTCCCTTATTATCCCCGAACTGAATGACCATGCCCGACTGAAACTATCCATTCATATCCGAAAAATAACTCCAACTACCTTCAAATGCTGAATGTCAGATCCGAATGCAGGATCGACTCTCGACCCAATAGTTGGACTGCCAATGCTATCTGAGCACATATGACAATATGAATCCACAGTCGTTTAATACAACTGAGATATCTCAACCAATCACACTTTACATGCAATCACTATGTTCGCTTTAACCCAAACGAATATTGCAACCGATCTGAAAACTCACATCATCTCCGACCTCCATCATCTATTAATTGCTGATCCCATGCGTGTCGTAGTCCTCTTCAAGCCAAATGAACTGACCCACCCAAGACCAAAACATCAGATGGAAATCATAACCCCTCAGAATGTAACCCATCTAAAAATCTGGAATCCCAATCGGTTTTATTTTCTACACATATAGAGCCAAACTTAATCGCTCTGTACCTTGTCTTGACTACCACAAGACCCAAGCCTAATATACTCAGACCGCCGATCTCATAACCCATTCTTTTGCACCCTAAATCAAACAGATTGTTGATCCTCCTAACAGAATACCCAGTCTCCCCCCACTTAGTGTTCGAACCATCACCAATAGGCATATCAAACAGACTACACTATATACTGGCTCACCAGATATACCATACTCAACTCTTGGCGCATACCTCGCAACACTCGATGATCTTCCGGATAAAGACCAAGCACTCCAAGTGTTCCACATCTCAAATGGAAACCTCAGAAACTTCCCAATTTGACTGCCTCCAGTGACCCAAAGTCTCATTCGGCTGCACAAACATATATTTTGATAGTCCTAAAATGACAATGATTCTCTATCTGGAGATAACGGACTATCGCACACTTCATTCTCTGAATCCTCAACCAACACCCCATCGTAGGAGTCAACATAGAAACAGGAGACCTAAATCTCCCGGTCGATTTGCGGCATAGACAACGAAGGTCGTCGTTCCGAGACACTTCCCCTGGTTACTTGGAACTGTAGCTAGAACACGCCATACAATGCTCAGTTGAGGCGCATCCTTGTCCTTGACTGTCACAGTCCCCACTGATGACTCCTTCTCGGCATACAAATAACTCAAACCACTCATACCACATATATCCCTTCGGTGCTAGTATCACAACTATCTAGTACCCCACAAGGTCTTCCTCTAATATCTGAAATTAAAAGCTCACTCACCCTTCCTTCCAAAACAGAAAGTGGGAATAACATAATCCTCGTCATAGAAATTTCCATCACAATCCATCGGCCAATCACTCAACCGAGACCGCAATCCTCCACAACGCATCATCTCCACTTTTTCTTTGAGTCCTACGACTCCAACTGGCACCTCACTAGTCAAACCCCTCGGGATCTAAACTCAATTTTTCCTTGCAAGGTATACTCCATTTGTGACAACCGTCAAAATTCAAGTGAGTTCTAGGTTTGATAAACTTAGTTGCACGTGTAGGCACAACACATACTAGACTTAGTAACTAGAAGCTAAATTACAACCTACCATAAACTTGGAAACAATTAGAAACAATGGATAGTGTACTTAGATTTCACAATGTTATGTGAATTCTACAACTACTTAACTGTAGAGACTATCCATATTCGGGTCACTCTTTGACTCAAACACCTTTTCATGAATCATATACACACATCATGCACTTGACTTAAAAGTAGAAATTAGGTCAAAGTCTCATAGAAACTTAAGTCGAAGTTGAAGACTAGGACTAGTATACTTGATTACTCAATTCCACTTGAATCTAGGAATCACTACATAGAATGCCAATAAACCGATAAAAATAAATTACATACATTATTTCTAACTTGAATAAGAGTTATAATACCATAAAATAATTTGAATAAGAGTTATGAAACTCTAAAATAGTTTGAAGTCTCAAACATTCTATTTATTTCAATATCTAAAGATTTACAAACTCTCAAAAACCCTAAATGCCCCCAAAACCTAAATTTATAAAATTTAACCCTAAAAATTCTATAAAAATAGTTATGAACCTTATAATTTGAATTTATAATAATTAAAATTATGAAAATGCATTCAAGGAAAGTAAAATTTAACTCATTTATATTTACCCTTAATTTATAAATAAAAAATCAAGAGTTTTATGCATAAAAAGCAGTTTAAGTTGCATATTTTATAAATAGTTGCATATTTTTATAAAAGATTTAAATTTTATAAATAAAAAGAGAAAATATGGTAATAAACCTCTTAATTTCGGACCTCTATCCTCTCTCTCTTACATGAAAACCCTAATACTCTATTTCCCCAAAAATATAAATCATTTCTCCTTTTCTCCACACTTCACTCTCTCTCACACTCTCCAACACCAACTCCATTTTCTCTCTTTCTCTCACTATAACCATGAATTTTTCCAGCAAACAAACCTAAGAACACTCCTCAAACATGAAATCTTCATCATATTGTGGTGTTCTTGATGGTAAATTAAATCGATTTCTATTTCACTATTCTTTCAAGTTTTATTATTTCTTCTTCTCCATAAACACTTTTCTTTGAGATTATTCACATGCATGTTCATAACCATGATTTTTATGATTATGGTGATATTATTTCACCCAAAAACCAACATGCATGTGATGATCTTCAAGCTTAGAGGCTTAATCATCAAAGTTTGTTGTTTAAAAGCATTCAAATATGTTAATAAATGATTTATTCCCAAATAAATATCTAAAACTTATTTTCTGATCAAATCCGATTTTTTCCCAGAATTCCATCAACAAAATGAGATGTTCTACAAATTTTTAGAAAATAATTCATTTTTCTTGAATTATTATAGTTATTGCAAGAAAATAGGGCAATAATTCATATAAAATAATTTATGAAGTCTATAAATCCTAGGTAATTTCTTGGACGATCCCTAAAGTAAATGATGACATTTCAGTGAGTTTTTTTCGATTTTTGTTACATTTTGGTATGGTTTTAAATTTTCTTTTTGTTTAATTCAAATAAATCATAAAACCACTTTAAGGAATGTGAAAAGGGTATATAATAATTTTCACAGCTCCTAGCCTATGCGTAAGACTCAAATAAATATTTTCAGAATTTTTCATAACGCGTTCCTATTTTTCCCGATTTTTGTATTTATAATGGACTAATAATGGGAAAAATAGTTCTACTCATTTAAAATTCATGAGAATTTACCAGAAGACCTTATAATATATTAGAACTCTAAATAAAAATTTGGATGATTTTCTATTTAGTATTGAAGAGAATTGTTATCGAGATTTATGAAAGCAAAATATGATATGAGTGATTGAAAAGTAAGAACACGAAGAGTAAATATTAATCAGATCTTATATTGATGAATACTGATTACAGAATAAGCAGAAAGGATATTTGCGTATCCGAAGTTATCCTCTACTTCTATCCTCAGTCCCTATTTATAGGGAACGTGAGTGTACAAAAAATATACTAAGTTTAAACATTACACTTCGTACAAATTTGACTTAGTAAAATAACATAAAGATGCGAAACTATACAAACACAATATTCGACTTTTACAATTTTGCTTCTACAATCTCCCCCTTTCTAAATAGTCGAAGCTATTCAATTCATAAGCTTTTGAACAGCAAAGTGAATTGTCTTTCGCACTTCTCCATACTAGGAAATCACCTTCTTGAGACCCTTCTTGTCTCCTTCATTGTTCTTCTTGCAATTGTTCATACGAACAATAAAGTGCGTATATTGCGAAGAAGTATATCTTTCTACCTCTGAGACTTTAAACAAGAATTTCTTGGGCTTCCCCTTCGTATCTCTTCCTGAAAACACCATGCTGAAACGTTTCAGGCATATTTCCCCAACAACATATTTTGATAATGTTGACTGGGATAAGGTTGCTTCCCAAGGAACATTCACTTCTCTTCCCAACACAGTCGCCAATTCTTCATCAGTTAGAGCCAAACAATCGAAGTAATTGTCGATGTATGTCTTAACATGTGCGAAGCCTATCTTGAACACTTCAGCCTCAGAGCCTTTGAGCTTATTCTCTTCCATATGCTTCAAAATCAGAGCCGCTTGAATCAAATCGTTGCAGTTCATCAGAGGAAAGTCAGCTACAGTGAAGTCATACTGCTTGTTGCCTGCTCGAATAACAAAGTAACGAAAATTTTGAAGCATGTCTTCAAACATTGTATCTTTCTTGATTGTTAACACCTTTTTGATCTTCAATAAAGACCAAACTTCATCCGGATTCTTCCCCAATACAGCATGAAATCTGATTTTCATGTGTATGTAATCATCAGGATTATCAAACTTCTCGCTAATCTTGTATTGAGCAGTAATGAAGAGCATTTCATTGATTGGAAAATCTAGCTGACAATTGTCTGAATTCGCAATATCATAACTTCTTTTTGGCTTCTTCTCGAATTCATACATTTCCCTCCCCACAACTTTTGACTCTATGGTTTCGTAAGAATACAGCTTCGCAGGATCTCCTTTGTTCATCGTGGGAGGATCACTTGCCCTTTGCCTCATGATGCTTTGTACTTGTCTCATTCTCTCCAACTCAGCCTCTGCCTCAGCTTTCTTCTCCTCCTTAAATTTTTCGTACAATATCCCTTTTCCTTTTCCCACAACATCTGTTTGAGGTTTTGAACTCGAACCTCCTTCTTTTTCCCCAATCGAAATTCCTTTGGCAATCGGTCTTGTGGTTATTGTAGTTGAGGAAATTGGCATTGTGAGTATTGGAAGAGTAGATTTAAGTTGGGTAGATATAACTTTTCCCACTATCTTCGCATCCTCCTCTTTACTTGAATTCTTCTCTCCCCCTTGCACCCCTGTGAAAACAGGTGGGGCACTCTTCGGTAGTAAAGAGGTAAAATTTGCGATTGGTGCGAGAGCTTTCTGAATTGCTTGTTCCAAAGTATTAACCTTTAGAGACAAGAACTCAGGAGTGAGAATTTGATGAGATGAAGATTGCGAAACCACAGTTTTCAACTCAGTCACCAATTTGATCAACTGATCAAACTTCTCCTGGGTTTCTTTGTGATTAGCTTCAATGATAGGGACAGCAACAACCTTTTGTACTTCTGTAGCAACCACATCTCTTCTTTTGAGCTTCGACATGTTGAGAAGTAATATCCCTGAGCTCCTTTGCAAATTCGTTTTTCAACTCTTCAAGCTTAAAGTTGACATCCTCCCGAACTTTCTTCACATCCTATACAAAAAGAACATGGCGTTCTTTTGCAACAACTTTTAAATCCTGGACCACCGAAGAAAAATTCTTCCCTTGAGCTTGAATGCGAAGCTCATTATTTTTATCAGACTGATCAACCTTCTCCATTATACGCTTCTCAGCACCCTTAAGCATTATATCAACCTCCATTGCTGAGATAGAAGACATCCTGCCAGAATCAGCTTGCGACTGAATAGTGGCATTCAACTTATGATTTAGGATTTTAAATTGCTTTCCTGTCATAAGCATATGATCAGGAATATCCTCCTCCTCTGAATCAAAATGAATGTCTTCAAGTACTCCTCCAAAGGCTCATCCGTCTGTTTCATTATCAGATAAAGGTTGCGAAGGTTGAGGAGTTTCTGGTGATTGTGAGGGAAAAAGGGTTGTAAATGGGTTTTGAAGTGGATGATCAAAAATGGATGAGGTTGTGGATAGAGTTTTAGATGGAAATGATACAAGTGGTAAAGAAATGGGTAAGGTGATTGGTAAAGTGGTTTCAACACTCGTGATAGGTGCCCCCGTATCAGATACGTTGGCAACCGTATCAGAAATAGGTACCTCCTCAGAAACTGATTTGGTAGTGACTATTTTGAGTGGTTGTGAGGAAACTTGCGAAACTTGAAAATTTGAAACAAGTGGATCAGAAACTGTTACCGGTGTAGATATTAGTGGGGTGTCAGGAACCACTTCTTCATCTGAGGATTCATTGCGAATAATAAGCTTTCGCTTTTTCAACAATGTTTGTTGCATCTATTTCGCAACATCTTGAGCACGTTGTCTCTTAGATCCTGGAGAGACAGGAGCTGGAATATTGCGAACGGTAACCCCTTTACTGCTCACCTCAGTCTTGCGAATCTTTTTCAATACCCCCGATTTTGAGGGTATTGTGTCCTTCTTTGATTTTGGTGAGGTTTCCACTATCTGAATCTCCTCATCTTGACCCTGTTTTGAAGATTGAGCAGTTGCATCATTCTTGATTGCCTTCTTCTTCTTTGAGGGTTTGGTTGCAACACTTAACAAAATGCCAGTCTCCACATTTGGATTGAAAGTCTTCATGTATCGCACCAACACCTTGTGAGTTGGAGAAACCTTGTTAAGCATCACATCTGGAATTCGAGCAACACAGGTAAATATTTCCTCATTGTCTTCAACCACTTTTGGAAATTGATATAGAGAAAATTCTGCAACCTCCGCATCCTCTGGTACTAAAATTCCCTCCTTTTCATATACCTTTTCAAGAATCAAGCTCCAATACCTTGCACAAGATATGCCTTTTTTCCGAATTTGTGTTTTCCAGACTCTTAACAAATTCTTTCCATAACTGAGTTGCATAATCTACACTGATGTCATAGTACAAGCCCATCACCATGGCATAAACCTCCATACGCCCCCTATCTAGACCAACTGTGCAACCTGTTAAGCATCTAAGAAAAATGCCAAACAGAAAATTCCATATACACGGTAACCCTGACTTTCTGAAGTCACTGATCTTCTCCAGAGTGGGTTGATGGCCCATTTCATTGAACATATGGATTACTTGGGAATTAACAGGTTTGAAGAATGGAGGATTGTTCGGAATTTGCAAGAATTCAAAAAACATCTTCTTGGAAAGTTTAACCTGTTTGTTGTTCATCAAGTTGAAGGTTATCACATCAGTAGTATGGTTGTATGATGCCGTTGAAGCTGCCAAAGATAACCATGTCATCGGAACAGAGAAGGAACTAAACATGGCGGTTGACAGTGGTGATCGTTTTAGGGCAACGATGAGCATCTTCAATCCTTCAGGATAAGAAGAAACATTCGGATCAACTTGATAATTGGTGCTTTGGATTTTCATTAGGGATTGAGAATGAACTTCATCAGTGTTGGATTGGGTGGCCGCCATTGTTAGGGTTTGAAAGTGATGAAGTTTGAACAAGTTTGAATCTTTTGAGGTTTATGAGAGTTCTGTTTGCGTAACCGTATATAGTGATCTTGATCCCCCTTTTATAGTTTACCCAAATTGATTTGAAATTAAAGTTGGATGCATTTAATGTTATCCGATGTGGCACCTTGAAAATCGGATCATGACTGCAAAAGATAACCATGCTTCAAAAAGTAACTGTCACATCTCCTTGAAAACCGGATAGAATACCAACCATCTTGAGTACACAGCCTGTCAAGTTTCCCGTTATAGAATTTGAACCATTAAAACCCTTCGCATGGAGGCAAGGCTCTTTCACTTTTGGGATGTAAAGTGAAGTCATATGCCAGATTTGTGAAATCATCAGCCTGAGTTGGTTTTATGCAGAACCTCAAGGATTTCGTGTGTGCATTGTGTCAACAGAATAAGATGAGAAACAAAAAATTTTGGAATTCTGTGATGTAAAAAATTCAATTTTCATGAAGGCAGTTAAACCCCAGGCAAAGGTTGCTTCGTTAATCATCAAGAGAGATAATCAACAGCTTGTGTAGTTTCCCGTGAATTACAATCGAATACTTTATGATAAGTATCGAAGGGCTTCTTTTAAAATATATTTTGGGTTGGTTTCAAATTTCATTACATATCAGCCTTAACATAAGGTGAGAAATTGTAAATGAAATTACTTGTATGACCAGTGTAGTCAGTGACAAGTTGGCTTTTCAAAATATTTATCATGACTAGGATTTGCGAATAAAACTCACACAGAAATCATATTCATAAAAAATTTGAACTGGATCTTGTTGGGTAACAAACATCGTGGGTTGCGAATGTTTGATCAAGACCACACATGCGAATTGAATATGATTTAGAGTTTCGAAATTTTGGTACCGAAATAAAAGTTTCGTTAAAATCTGGAACGATGTTCCCCGTCAATTCTTTAAGGTTTATGATTTTTGGGTTTCACTTCCATCACGGTCTCATGATATTAGATCATAAACACAGACTTGTGATTTGTCTAGGTTTTGATTGGTTTTGATCAAAGACCTCAAGGACAAATCTTTTCAAAAATTTTGATTGAAAGAATTGTTTGGTATAAAAATATTGGTTAAGAATCGAAGTGTACCTCTGTTATAATGGACAAAACAGAAAACTCTTAACTCATATGAGAAGAGTAAGGTAGCTCTTTTGACTTATGCGAATATAAGCCTTTTTGGGAAGAAATTTTTCATGTGATAATTTCATTAAGGCTTTCTTTTCTCACACATAGAGTCTTGTTGAGGCTTTTAGTCTACATACATCAGCATGCTTCTAGGGACATCCTAACTAGTTTTTAAAAAAATTGATACCTTCCCGTAGAAACATATAAGCATGACCTCTTCGCATTAAGCCCTGTACTAAACTCACAACACACAATGTTTAAAGATCAAAGAAAACAAAAATATTTTTTTGATTTTTGAATTTTTCAAAATTAAAAACATAACAAAATAAAATCTTTTTGGATTTTTAATTTTTCAAAAACAAAAATGAATAAAGATAAAATCTTTTTGGATTTTTGATTTTTCAAAAATTAAAAACTACAAAATGAATCATAAACCTAACCTTAGTTGTTATGATCGCAAATGCGAAAAGATGTGGATGCGAAGCCTCTGGATGAACAGTAACATCTGAACAAGTTTGACTCATAACTGCTGAACGAAACTTTCATGCTTGTGTTTTTGGAATTGAATTTGCATCAATAATCCCCAAACTTGCTAAAATTCTAACAAATGATTTTTTATCAAGAGGTTTTGTAAAAATATCAGCAAGTTGTTCAGTTGTTTTAACAAAATGAATTTCAATATTCCCATCTTCTACATGATCTTTGATAAAATGATATCGAAGAGCAATGTGTTTTGTCTTTGAATGTTGTACTGGATTATGACAAATGCAAATTGCACTTTGCGAATCACAATACAAGGGAATCTTTTTCATGTTTATTGCATAGTCACGAAGTTGACTCTGAATCCAAATAATTTGCGAAGTGCAAGCAACAACAGCAATGTATTCAGCCTCAGCAATTGATATAGCCACACAAGTTTGTTTCTTCGATTGCCAACTCACCAACTTCCCATCCAATAGTTGACATCCACCACTCATACTTTTCCTATCCAAAGTACATCCTCCTAGATCAGAATCTGAAAAAGCTTGAATGAAAAATCCCATTTTCGAAGGATACCAAAGTCCTAAAGAAATTGTTCCCTTAAGATAGCGAAAAATATTTTTCACTGCAGTCAAATGAGGTTCTCTGGGATTAGCTTGATATCTAGCACAATTGCAAATCGAAAACATAATATCAGGTCTACTTGTAGTTAAGTACAATAAAGATCCTATCATGCTTCGATAAAGTGTTAAATCAACAGCAGGAGCATCTAACGAAGGAGTTAGTCTTGTTCCTACTGCCATTGGTACTTTTAGTTTCGTGCTATTTGTCATTCCAAACTTTTCAAGCAAGTTCTTCATATATTTTTCTTGATTGATTAAGATTCCATCCCTGTTCTGTCTTATATTCAAACCAAGAAAATTATTAATTTTTCCCATCATGCTCATTTCAAACTGACTTTTCATTAGATTTTCAAATTCAATTGACAATGCTGGGTCAGTCGAGCCAAAAATAATATCATCAACATAAATTTGAACAAGCATTAGATGATTCCCAACTTTCTTGCGAAATAATGTGGGGTCTACTGATCCTTGTTTAAATTTAGATTGTTTCAAGAAATTAGTAAGTGTTGCGTACCAGGCTCTTGGTGCTTGTTTTAATCCATATACAGCCTTATCTAGGATGTAAACATGATCAGCATGTTCATCGTTTATAAACCCTGGTGGTTGTTCAACATGCACTGTTTCTTCAGGTTCTCCATTTAATAATGCACACTTAACATCCATTTGATAAACATCAAAGTCTTTGTGAGCTGCATAAGCTAAAAATATGCGAACTGCTTCAAGTCTTGCAATAGGTGCAAATGTTTCTTCATAGTCTATTTGTAACACCATGAATTTCAAAATAATTTTTCGCAATATAAAACATTTCCCATTTAATTTCATAAAAACATTAAGTTTCAAATTCCAATCTGTATCATACAAATCCCAAGATCACATAAATATATCAAAAGTCCCCTGCGTGTGTACAGATCAAGCCGGCGCCTTCCCACGGTCATCGCTAGTACCTGAAACAACAACACTAACACTGTAAGCATGATGCTTAGTGAGTTCCCCAAAATACCACACATAAAACACATATTAGCCACTCGAGGCCATAACTCTATGGGTCCGTGCACCCAACTCTGTGAACCCTCAGGTTCTAACTCTAGGAACCTTCCGGTTCCAACTCTGTAATCATGCACAACATAAATCACATAGAAATAATGCAGTACAACACATAGCATACACATAACATACATACACTAACACATAGCTCTGATTACCTACTCAAGGTAAAGTATAGTGAGAAGACTCACCTCGCGTATCTCGGTATCTCACGAATCCTGGAAATCCCTCGTGCTCGATCCTCCGAGCTCTAATCCTCCTATAACATCACATGACTCTAATTAACCCTTTTTATCTCTAAGGTTGACTATCCCTAAGAAGTCAACACAGGTCAACGGTCAATGGTCAACTTTGACCGGACTCGGCGAGTGCACACGACAACTCGGCGAGTCTAGACGTTCTCACCAACTCTCTAGGATTCCCTTTCTACACGTCGAGTACTCCCCCCCTGACTCGACGAGTTTCACTTGGCAGAAATCACGGGGCCACCCCGACTCAACTCGCCGAGTCTCAAGAACGACTCAGCGAGTCCCAGCTTGACTCAGTCCACTTGACAACCCTCTCTAACTCACCCTGACTCACTGAGTCAACCCATGACTCGACTGGACCACTCACTGGTCCGTCCAAGGCAATCTTCAAGCTACTCGCCGAGTCTGCTCATCGGACTCGGCGAGTCCATGCCATGCAATCACTCAAACCTGCTTCTAAGGTCAGATCTATTCCAACAATTCATAGATCTGGCCTTCCTAGACTGATTCACCACGTAAAGCCCCAGACTTGGTGCATAAACAACCTCTATATGACCATATATGAAGAATCATCAACAATTATCACTACTCAAGGTCATAACCTCAATTGTTCTCTATAAATCTTGATGAATGAGGCTCTCTGGACCTCTATGGATCCAGATCCAAAGTCTCATCACTAGCAAGGGACTATTTGGCCATCCAATCAACTCAACAAGGTCACAAGAAACCCTAAAATCAATTATACTTCACAAAACAGGAGATGAGCCGAAATCATACCTTTAGATTGAAGGGCTAAGCTTCAAATCCACAGAATAGCAATCTCCTTTGTCTCCTCTTGGCTAGAACCTCCCTCTTCTTTGCTAAACAACACACAAATGTCAAGAAATGCTTCCTTTCTCTCTCAAATCGCTAAGGCACTCTAGGGTTTCTCTCTATGGACTGTTGGGTGCAAATGACGGCCATAAGGCCTTTTAAATAGGTCCCAAACCCGAGAATTTAGGGTTTCATTAAACAGCGTGGACTCGCCGAGTCCAGACGAATCCTGCGTCCAGAATCGCGATCCTACTCGGCGAGTCTGAGCTCCAACTCGCCGAGTCCCCTCTCAAAACATCAAAAAAAATCAAAACAATAAAGATACCTGGAAATCCGGGCTGTTACAACTCTCCCCCACTAGAACTAGACTTCGCCCTCGAAGTCTCGCTCTGAAAATAGCTCCAGATGCTGCTCACGCATCTCGCGCTCCGGCTCCCAGGTCATCTCTGATCCCTTCCGGTGTTGCCACTGAACCAACACCAGAGGTACCTCCTTGTTCCTCAGAACCTTGATCTTCCGATCTCTGATGGCTACTGGTCTCTCGGCATAATTCAGGCTCGCATCCACCTGAATATCCTCTAATGGAACCACTGTCGACTCATCGGCTATACATTTCCTCAATTGTGACACATGAAAAGTGTCGTGCATTTGCCCCAACTCTGCTGGCAATTCCAAACGATAGGCTACCCGGCCTACCCTCGCAATCACACGAAATGGCCCAATATACCGGGGCCCCAACTTGCCCCTCTTCCTGAATCGAATCACTCCTTTCAAAGGAGAGACCTTCAGGAGAACGAAGTCGCCGACCTGAAACTCAAGCTTGGACCAGCGTCTGTCTGCATAACTCTTCTGTCGGCTCTGGGCGGTCAATAACCTCTGTCTGACCTGCTGAATCTGCTCTGTCGTTTGAAGCACGATCTCTGTACTGCCCATCACTCTCTGCCCAACCTCTCCCCAGCAAATGGGGGTCCGACACCTCCTACCATACAACAGCTCAAAGGGTGGCATACCAATGCTCGAATGATGGCTGTTGTTGTAGGAAAACTCTGACAAGGGAAAATACGCATCCCAGCTACCCCCGAAATCCAACACACATGCTCGAAGCATGTCCTCAAGCGTCTGAATCGTTCGCTCACTCTGACCGTCTGTCTGGGGATGATATGCGGTACTAAAATGCAATCTAGTACCCAACTCCTCATGAAATTTCTTCCAGAATCTGGAAGTGAAACGCACATCACGGTCCGAAACAATCGAGATCGGCACCCCATGCCGAGATACCACTTCTTTCACATATAACTCCGCCAACTTCTCCGCTGAAGAACTCTCACTGATGGCAAGGAAGTGAGCGCTCTTCGTCAACCTATCCACAATCACCCAAATTGCATCAACTCCTTTGGCAGTCCTCGGCAATTTGGTGATGAAATCCATAGAGATCTGTTCCCACTTCCATTCGGGAACCTCCAATGGCTGCAACTTGCCATGCGGTCTCTGGTGCTCGGCCTTAACCCTGCGGCAGGTCAAGCACCTCTCAACGAACCACGCGACGTCCCTCTTCATACAGGGCCACCAATACTCTTTCCTCAAATCCAAATACATCTTCGTAGCCCCCGGATGGATCGAAAATTTCGACCGATGAGCCTCCTCCATCAAAGAGGTGCGCGTACCACCCACAAACGGTACCCAAATCCGACCCTGAAAAGTCATAAGCCCTCGACCATCCGTAACGAACTCTGAAACCAAACCAACGACCCGTTCCTTCTTCTGCATCTCCGGCTGCATAGCCTCGGCCTGTGCCCCACGAATGGCATCCAATACCGGAGCTATCATGGTCAATCTCAAACATACATCTCGCAATGAAGTGCTCTCCGCCCTGCGGCTCAACGCATTGGCCACCACATTGGCCTTGCCCGGGTGGTACAGGATCTCACAATCATAATCCTTGACCACATCTAACCACCTCCTCTGTCGCATATTTAGGTTGGGCTGATCCATCAAGTACTTCAAACTCTTATGGTCCGTGTATATCATACACCGAACCCCATATAAGTAGTGACGCCAAATCTTGAGGGCGAACACTACTGCCCCCAACTCTAGGTCATGCGTGGGATATCTCGTCTCATGAGGCTTCAGCTGCCTCGATGCATATGCTATCACATGCCCCCTCTGCATCAACACCGCACCCAGCCCCAAAATCGATGCATCACAATATACTACAAAATCCTCCATCCCTTCCGGGAGAGCTAATACCGGGGCTTCGCACAACCTTTGGCGAAGTGTCTCAAAGGAGGTCTGCTGCTCGGGACCCCATGAGAATGCGACACCCTTCCGGGTCAATCTGGTGAGCGGCACTGCGATCTTGGAGAAATCCTTGATAAATCTCCGATAATACCCTGCCAACCCAAGGAAACTCCTGATCTCAGATGGTGACTTCGGCACCTCCCAACTCATCACCGCCTCAACCTTGGCCAGATCGACCAGAATCCCTTCCTGGTTAACGAGATGTCCTAGGAACTGGACCTCTCGCAACCAGAAATCACACTTGGAGAACTTTGCATAAAGCTTCTCCGTTCTCAATACCCCAAGGACCTCCCTCAAATGCTCCTCATGCTGCTCTCTAGATCTCGAATACACCAGAATATCATCGATAAATACAATCACCGACCGATCCAACATCGGCCTGCATACCCTGTTCATGAGATCCATGAACACAGCCGGGGCATTGGTGAGCCCAAAAGGCATCACCACAAACTCATAATTCCCATATCGCGTCCTGAATGCTGTCTTCTGGACGTCCTCATCCCGCACTCTCACCTGATGATATCCCGACCTCAAGTCGATCTTGGAAAACCAAGATGCTCCCTGCAACTGATCAAATAAATCGTCGATCCTCGGAAACGGGTAACGGTTCTTGACCGTCAGCTTGTTCAACTCCCGGTAATCAATGCACATCCGGTGTGAACCATCCTTCTTCTTGACGAATAGAATAGGTGCTCCCCACGGCGAGCTACTCGGCCGAATGAATCCCTTTCCCAGCAACTCCTGAAGCTGCGAGGATAACTCTTGCATCTCTGGAGGTGCAAGACGATAAGGCACTTTAGCGATAGGCGCGGCCCCCGGAACCAAATCAATACCAAACTCCACTTGCCTCACAGGAGGTACTCCCGGCAGTTCCTCGGGAAAGACATCTGGAAACTCACGTACCACCAGTACCTCCTCAACTGAACTCGGTCTCTCGGAAGTCGCTCGCGTATCCATCACATACGCCACAAAACCCTTACAGCCCTGCTGTAGACACTGCCTCGCCCTAGCGGCCGAACAAAAGGCTGATCCCGAACGTGTACCCTCGCCGTACACTGAAAGAACTCCCCCACTAGGGTTTCGTATAGTCACCAGCTGACGCTCGCAGTCGATGACTGCGCCGAATCGGCTCAACCAATCCATGCCCACAATGACATAGACATCACCCATCGCAATAGGAATCAAATCAATCGGAAACTCAACCCCGAAAATCTCTAACACACATCCCCGGAAAACCTCCGTGGCACAAATCACTCTGTCATCAGCTATGGAAACTCTCAGAGGCCGACTCAATGCCTCACGACTAACACTGATATGTTGGCTAAAGGCCAAAGATACAAAAGACCGACTCGCACCTGAGTCAAATAACACTAAAGCAGGTACAGAGTTCACAAGAAAGGTACCTACGCATAATATAATATAAGCATAATATCTCAACATTAAAAATAAATACATGAAAGGAAACATACCAGCCACAACATCGGGCGCAGCGCGGACCTCCTCCGCAGTCAGCTGGAAGGCTCTCCCTCGAGCTCTCGGCGCCTCGGCCTTCACAGGCCGACTCTCTGTAGCTCTGATGGCGGTAGGAGCAGACCCCTGAGATGCTCCGCGCAACTGCGGACACTCGGCCTTCCGGTGTCCGGTCTGGTTGCAGTGAAAACACACTGCAAACCCCTTGGGGCAGTCCTTGGCCATGTGCCCCTCCTTGCCACATTTGTAGCAAGACCCCGCTCGGCAAACTCCGTCATGACCCTTGCTGCACTTTCCGCAAGTGCGGCCCTTCTGGCTCCCTGGTCTGGGATCAGCCGGCTTGGCCCGCTTGGCGGCCGGCTGTGACTGTGCCGGTCGCCGATCCCTCCCCTGAGACTCCGCCTCCTCCCTGGCCTGAGTCTCAAGCTCGATCTCCCTCTTCCGGGCATTTTCCTGAAGCTCGGCAAATGTTCGGTACGAGGAGTTCGCAGCGAACTCTCGAATATCCCGCCTCAAGATGCTCAAGTAGCGGCTCATACGTGCCTGCTCAGTGGACACGTGCTCAGGGCAGAACATCGCCCTCTCGTGGAACATCCTCGTGATCGTTGTAACAGACTCAGTACCCTGCTTGAGGGTCAGAAACTCCTGTGCTAAACGCTCCCTCTCCACCTGGGGAACGTGCTCATCCCGAAACATGGTGGTGAACCTCTCCCAGGTCACCATAGAAAGCTCAGCAGACGTATAATGCGCCGTCACAAACTTCCACCAGTCCTTCGCTCCCAAGCGAAGCTGGTTCAGCGCGAACCAGACCTTCAAATGCTCAGGAGACGAGCAAGTGAAGAAACACCCCTCAATATCAGATATCCACCTCATAGCTGCCACTGGGTCCTGAGTACCATCAAACTCTGGTGGTTTTGTGTTGCTGAACTCACGGAACAGCAACGCATCCCCACCCTGCGGCCTCGCAGCAGCAATCGCTGCGGTAGCCGCTGCAGCAACAACCTCAGAAAGAGCGGCATAACGCTCATCAAACGTCTCAATCAATGTGGTCTTTATAGACCCAAACATCTCCGGTATCTCTGCCCTGATGGCCGTAGCCACCTCCTCCTGAATGATCCGGCGGATCTCCTCCTCACTGGTACCACTGCTCTCGGGCATCAAACGTGTCCTCACCATGATCTACCTCTGAAATACAACATACGATAAATTAGAATCCACACGAGTATGCACACACACTCGTCAACTCTTTCCTCCTTGATTCTTGGCATTCCAAAGATTCTTACTTGGGATGCACACCGCTCCGGTGCTTCCAGTAGTACGGGCCCAATACTACTGTCCGCACCGCACCCGAATACACTCCAAGTCCTCCTCTTCGGATCCCAGGTCTCAAGTACCCTATCATGCGTAGACCACTCTCTAATAGATCTCTCATAAGTCCCTCGCTGCTACCTACTCACTCTCAAGCATCTCATAGCAGCTCACCTCTCCCTAGGCTAAGGCATCACAAATCAGGCCACTCTAGTCCTAATAGCAATACCTAGCCTACTCTAGCATGCGAATACATCATATCAATGTCAATATCACATAATACATAAAGGTATTTTGGGAAATCACCGTTCGGGCGCTGACTGATCGTACACACATCTCTTGCTCTGCGTTTTTCAAAAATCTTTTACGCTTTTTGAAAATACATCTCAAATCCTCAGTTTGAGTTCAAATACGCCCGAAGGTGTACTCGAATCCCTCAAACCAAGGCTCTGATACCAACTTGTAACACCGTGAATTTCAAAATAATTTTTCACAATATAAAACATTTCCCATTTAATTTCATAAAAACATTAAGTTTCAAATTCCAATCTGTATCATACAAATCCCAAGATCACATAAATATATCAAAAGTCCCCTGCATGTGTACAGATCAAGCCGGCGCCTTCCCACGGTCATCGCTAGTACCTGAAACAACAACACTAACACTGTAAGCATGAAACTTAGTGATTTCCCCAAAATACCACACATAAAACACATATTAGCCACTCGAGGCCATAACTCTATGGGTCCGTGCACCCAACTCTGTGAACCCTCAGGTTCTAACTCTAGGAACCTTCCGGTTCCAACTCTGTAATCATGCACAACATAAATCACATAGAAATAATGCAGTACAACACATAGCATACACATAACATACATACACTAACACATAACTCTGATTACCTACTCAAGGTAAAGTATAGTGAGAAGACTCACCTCGCGTATCTCGGTATCTCACGAATCCTGGAAATCCCTCGTGCTCGATCCTCCGAGCTCTAATCCTCCTATAACATCACATGACTCTAATTAACACTTTTTATCTCTAAGGTTGACTATCCCTAAGAAGTCAACACAGGTCAACGGTCAATGGTCAACTTTGACCGGACTCGGCGAGTGCACACGGCAACTCGGCGAGTCTAGACGTTCTCACCAACTCTCTAGGATTCCCTTTCTACACGTCGAGTACTCCCCCCCTGACTCGACGAGTTTCACCTGGCAGAAATCGCGGGGCCACCCCGACTCAACTCGCCGAGTCTCAAGAACGACTCGGCGAGTCCCAGCTTGACTCAGTCCACTTAACAACCCTCTCTAACTCACCCTGACTCACTGAGTCAACCCATGACTCGACTGGACCACTCACTGGCCGGTCTAAGGCAATCTTCAAGCTACTCGCCGAGTCTGCTCATCGGACTCGGCGAGTCCATGCCATGCAATCACTCAAACCTGCTTCTAAGGTCAGATCTATTCCAACAATTCATAGATCTGGCCTTCCTAGACTGATTCACCACGTAAAGCCCCAGACTTGGTGCATAAACAACCTCTATATGACCATATATGAAGAATCATCAACAATTATCACTACTCAAGGTCATAACCTCAATTGTTCTCTATAAAGCTTGATGAATGAGGCTCTCTGGACCTCTATGGATCCAGATCCAAAGTCTCATCACTAGCAAGGGACTATTTGGCCATCCAATCAACTCAACAAGGTCACAAGAAACCCTAAAATCAATTATACTTCACAAAACAGGAGATGAGCCGAAATCATACCTTTAGATTGAAGGGCTAAGCTTCAAATCCACAGAATAGCAATCTCCTTTGTCTCCTCTTGGCTAGAACCTCCCTCTTCTTTGCTAAACAACACACAAATGTCAAGAAATGCTTCCTTTCTCTCTCAAATCGCTAAGGCACTCTAGGGTTTCTCTCTATGGACTGTTGGGTGCAAATGACGGCCATAAGGCCCTTTAAATAGGTCCCAAATCTGAGAATTTAGGGTTTCATTAAACAGCATGGACTCGCCGAGTCCATATCTTGGACTCGCCGAGTCCAGACAAATCCTGCGTCCAGAATCGCGACCCTACTCGGCGAGTCTGAGCTCCAACTCGCCGAGTCCCCTCTCAAAACATCAAAAAAAATCAAAACAATAAAGATACCTGGAAATCCGGGCTGTTACACTATTCCTTCTTGTTGCGAATAACCTTTAACCACTAGTCTTGCTTTATTGCGAATAATATTGTCATCTTTGTCAGTTTTATTTTTAAAAATCCATTTTAATCCGACAATTGAAACATCAGAAGGTTTAGAAATTAATCTCTAAACCTTATTTCGTTCAAATTCAGCCAGTTCAGATTGCATAGAAACAACCCAATCTGAGTGTTCCATAGCATCCTTTACTGTCTTTGGCTCTATTTTCGAAATAAAGACATTAAACATACATAGTTCTTGGTTCGCATTCAGTACCTTATTTTTCGCACGAATTTGAGCTCTTGTCAACACACTATCTTGTGGATTTCCAATTACCTGTTCTTTTGGATGATTTCTTGTCCATTTCTCAAGTGGTGGAAAATTAGGATCAAATTCCAACGGTGCATCTTCAAACATATCTTCATTTTCAGATCCTGCAATAGAAAAATTTTCATTTAGTTCATGAAACTCATCATTTTCATCAAGATTAATTGTCTCTGTTTCATCATGCTCCCCCTCAACATGATGTTCATCTTGATTTTGCGATTGCTCCCCCTCAATTTGATGATTCATATTTTCATTCTCCCCCTCTAAAGTTGACTGACAATCTTCATTGTTGATCGTATGCTCCCCCTCCATACGAGCATCAGGCACACTTTCGCAAGATATTGACCATGTAGTAATTGTTGAATCATCATTATGTTTTGAGGATTCTGATGTTTGATTATCAGGAGCACTATTTTCCGCTTCAATTGCCCTGTCAGGTATTCCGAAAATTAAGTCATAATCAAAATCATTTATTTCAGAATTATCAATTTGAGTATTTGAATCAATAAGTATTGATTTATTTTCAAATTTACTATTCGTTTGTTTAAGATAGTAATCATCAAAAGTTAAATTGAAAGTTTCTTCAACTTTTCTAGTTCTTTTGTTGAGCACTCTGTATGCAACTGAATTGTGCGAATAGCCTAAGAATATGCCTTCATCAGCTTTAGCTTGGAACTTGGACAAATTATCTTTGAGATTCATGATAAAACACCTGAAACCAAAAACATGAAAGAATTTGACATTAGGTTTCCTATTATTGATTATTTCATATGGAGTAACATTGAATCTTCGATGAATGAATGATCGATTATGAGTAAAACATGCAGTGGAAAATGCTTCAGCCCAAAGATATTGAGGTAGATTCGCATATGTTAACATGGTTCTGGCTGCTTCGCATAGAGATCGATTTCTTCTTTCAACAACACCATTTTGTTGTGGAGTATATGGTGATGAGAAATTATGCGAAATGCCTTTGCTTGTGAGAAAAGATTCAAGAGTTTGATTTTTAAACTCAGAACCATCATCACTTTTAATTTTGCGAACATTCTTTTTCAGACTAAGTTCAATATTTTTGATACAATCAATCATCGTCTGTGCTGCTTCAGATTTTAACCTGAGAAAAAATACCCATGTGAATCGAGAATAATCATCTAGAATAACTAAAATGTACCGCTTTTTATTGATTGTAGCAACAGTCGACGGTCCACATAAGTCAATGTGAAGAAGTTCCAATGGTTCTACAATTTTTGAATCGATCACAATCGGATGACCTTTTCTATGTTGTTTTCCTAGTTCACAAGCTGCACACAGAGAATCATTGTCAAATTTTAGTACAGGTAACCCCCGAACTAAATCTTCAGTGACAAGTTTGTTAATATTGCGAAAGTTCAAATGTGACAATCTTCTATGCCAAAGCCAACTGACATCATTAGACGCTTTTGATAGTAAACACACAGCAGGTTTTCCCACAATTGGTTTGATGTCCAGTGTAGACATATCACCATATCTTTTGGATTTGAGAAGTATTTCATTTGACTTCACATTTGAAATGATACTTCCTTCTTCATTAAATACAACTTGGTTTCCAGTACCAACAACAAGTTGTGACACACTTATCAAATTATGTTGAAGTCCTTCAACATAAGCAACTCTATTCACAGTGAATTGTCCATTTGTGACTTTCCCATATCCTTTCAATTGACACTTGTGATTATTCCCAAATTTGACTACTCCTGCATTTTCCAAGCTTCTATAATCTCGCAAGTTTTCCTTTCTTCCAGTCATATGACGAGAGCAACCACTATCAATATACCATTTCATATCATATTGCTCGTCACACATCACCTGCATTTATTGGAAAATTTTAGGAACCCAAGACTTGTTGGGTCCATCATTAGTAGAATTAAACAAATTCTTTAAATTTAAAAACCATGTTTTCACTTTGTTTGTGACAGAATCCATTATATCAACATCATCAGATCTAGATATTGAAATATAGTCGTTCAATAGTTTTGGATTTCCATTGATTGTAATCTCATCCTTCACAACATTCGCATTTTTGATAACTGGGTTCCATTTTTGAACCAGAACTTGCGAATTATGAGATATTGAACTGGCAGTGGAAGAGTTATTTGCGAACTTGTCAAATGCATTCTTGATTTGTTGCTCTGAAACTTTGGTCGGTTTTGAGACTGAAGGATTTGGAAAATTTGGTTGTTTTGGTGAAAATTTCACTTTTGCTTGAGTTGAATCTTTCAAACTTGATGAAGTATTCGTGAATTTGCCAACATTTTGAAACTTTTGATTATTTACAAATTTTTGCGAATTCTCAAATTTTCGATTGTTGTCATATTTGCGAACATATGAAATTTTGTCAACAGAATTTATTGGTTTATGAAAACTTGAATCTATTTGTTTATTTTTGCTTTGAAATTTTGATGATTTTGTTTTTGAATTTTGTTCTTTTTCAGCTCTTGGTTTGTCATTAGACACAACTTGCCAGAAAATTGCTTTTCTTGCTTTTCTTTTTGAAACATTATTTTCTGTTGAATAATTTCCAACCATTAATTTGAATTCATGAGAATTTAATTTTACTTCATCCTTTGGTTTTTCAACTTTTTCAAAACCTTGGTTAAATTTTTCACCTTTAACCACCCACTTTTGTAATGACTTTTGTTTTTGAAACACATAAGGATTTTGAGTTAAATTGTTTTCTTCTGTGTTTTGATTTGCGAAAAACCCTTCAGTAGTTGACCTTAGATTATCTTTTTCAATCATTTTGTTGAATTCAGGATGAATTTTCTCAGCATTTCCTATTGTGACAAAAACTTGATTTGGAAAAATGGTTTTATCAGTGCATACAAAATTTAGATATACCACAGTGTTGGTTTCCAAATAATGTGCACCTTTGTCATTTAAAATTTTGTCAAATTCTTTTGTATTCTCAAACACTTGATCAACCACAACTCGTGGAGGTATTTCATGTGAATCTTTAACTTCTTCTTTGTTTTCATCAGTATCATCAAATTTCCAGCTTTCAACTTCCACATTATCAAACTTACAATGTTGCGAAGTTGAAGGTTTATCAATGTCATCCTCTACTATCGAATCAACTATAATTTCTTTACCTTTGATCTTAGATGTGATATTAATGATTGACAATTGAGAACAATCAACCTCTTCTTCCTCTTCTATCTCACTGATTTCACTCACATTATCTGAATTGTCAATATCAATATCAGCATAATTGAATTGAGAGGCAAGAATTGAAGTTTCTGTTTTCTTTACGATTTTCACTTGTTCACTCTTTGTCAAACTTTCATTAACAATGTTAACCAACTCATCAGCATTCAAAAATTCATCAATTTTGACAATACCATATGGATATCTATCATCAGCTATTTTGTCAAATTGAGCAAATGTACTTTCGTAATCATAAGAAACAATATCAACTTTTTCACGTTCATACTCTAGAAAAGTTGTTCTTTGCTAATGTCAGAAGAATGATGTAAAGCAGTTAATTTTGCATACAATCATTTGGCAGAATTACAATATATGTTCCTTTGTGCTAGCAACAACCTAACATCATTTGTAAGATTATTCCTATCACAATCTACATTTTTGATCTGCATTTCAAGTTTTTCTACTCTGCTCCTTTTTATTTCTAATTCTCTTCGTGTCTCACCTAGTTGCATATTTAATTTTTGAGCTTCAGTACTAGCAGACACAATAACAGAATCAAAATAAGCCACAGTATCATCAAATGAAATGATTTCAGCATCATAAGCAGATAAAGGAATATTAAAAGATTCAAGTATTGCACGTACCTTGGTGGTCATGGGTGATTTGTCCGTGGATTTGGATACGAAGCATCTCCCTGAAATGTCATCTTCACAATCTTAAAAACTTGCGAACATGGCTCCATGTGTGGGATGCCTCATTTCTTCATCATCAGATCCTGATGACCAGATCTGATATGTTCCACTCTCTTCATCAGTGGATTCACCCTTTGCAACTAGAGACACTCCTTTTGTCTTAGCGTGCAACTCTTCAATCTTTTCAGAATAGTATGCTTCATCTTTAACTTTTTCTTTCTTCTTTTCTTTCTTTCGCAACATGCAATCGGCTGTGAAGTGATTCACACCATTGCAGTAGTGACAGTAAATTCCTGAGTCACCTTTCAGCTTTTTCACTTCTTTCGCATCTTTTTGTTTCTCATCAGCTTTCTCCATTTTCTTCCTCTCCTCTCCTCCAGTTTTTGTGACTCCACTCTTCGCATCACTAGCCTTTCCTTTTGGATTAAAAGGCTTTGATACCAATTGAAGAGAATTGTTATCGAGATTTATGAAAGCAAAATATGATATGAGTGATTGAAAAGTAAGAACACGAAGAGTAAATATTAATCAGATCTTATATTGATGAAGACTGATTACAGAATAAGCAAAAAGGATATTTGCGTATCCAAAAGTTATCCTCTACTTCTATCCTTAGTCCCTATTTATAGGGAACAGGAGTGTACAAAAAATATACTAAGTCTAAACATTACACTTCGCACAAAATTGACTTAGTAAAATAACAAAAGATGCGAAACTATACAAACACAATATTCGACTTTTACAATTTTGCTTCTACGAGTATGCTATTTTTCTTCTATTTTCTTAGATTAAATACACTTAAATCCACAAAATTGGATTTCATTATATAAAAATCACCATTGGTATTTTTCCCGGATTATGTACACTATAAATGGAGTTTAAAAAATTTTGGTAATTTACTTTAACTATTTGGTAATTATTCACCATTTAATGATTATTCAAGAGCATAAAACAAAGAAAAAACGCAAAAACTAATTGAAAAATATCTTTTATATTTTTCACAGCTTCTATATGTATAATAACTGTGTTACAAAAAGGCTAAAAAGGCACTTAAAAGGGTAGATCTAGGGTTATGATGCAAAAGAAGAACTCGTCGAGTTGATGCCATACTCGACGAGTAGCAGCGAGTAGGGTCGAGGAGTGAGAATAGGGACTCAGCGAGTTGGCGGCCCAACTCGGCGAGTCAGGTCAACTATGAGTTGACTTTGACCGAGAGTTGACTTTGACCGAGAGTTGACTTAAAGGAGTCATTTTACCCAGTGCAGTGTTTAGTATTTGATTGAGTGTGTTTATGGACTTGTAGCTGGGGAGATACCGGAGCAGCAGCAGTTAGCTTCCAGAGCCATTCACACAGCAGCCAGTTCACGAGGTGAGTTTCCTTTCAGTAGGAACGGGTCTACGGCCACAATGTCGGTCCGTTTAATTAGCAGTAGTCCCGGACTTTGGTCTGATGCAGTAGCTAGAGTGCTTGATGTCTTTGTGATTCAAGCATATTTGTGTTATGTGTTCCGGACTCTGTTCCGATGCAGTATGCAGTATATGTGATTATAATAGTTGTTATGTTTTATGCTATGCCATGATCAGTCAGTTCCGGACTTCGGTCCGATGCAGTCAGTTCCGGACTTCGGTCCGATGCAGTTAGTTCTGGAGTTCGGTCCGATGCAGTCAGTTCCGGACTTCGGTCCGATGCAGTTAGTTCCGGACTCTGGTCCGATGCAGGGGACAAGGTCCCAGTCAGTTCCGGACTTCGGTCCGATGCAGCTAGTTCCAGACTTCGGTCTGATGCAGTGGGCAAGGCCCAGTATGTGCTTTATATATGTATTGTATGGTATGTGGTAGTTTGGGGGAGCTCACTAAGCTTCGTGCTTACAGTTTCAATTTTGGTTTCAAGTACTTCCGCAAGTAGAGGGAAGAGCTCGGGATGATGGCATCGCACACACCACAGCTTCAGCTTTTATCCTGGGAGTTGATTCAGTTTTTGATTTTGATATGACATAGATATGATACAGTTTTCTGCACAATGTTTTTATTATGTTTGGAATACATCACGTATGGTTATGATATGACACTCAGATTATGGTTTTTGGTTATATTGAAAAATGAAATTTTTGGGTCGTATTTTTGGGTTTGTAAACTGTTTTCTATTTATTTCAATTTTTATTAGAATAAATGCACAAAAATCATAAAAATGGGTTAAACAGTTTAGAAATCCATTTTAATATCTTTCCCAACTTAATTATGCTCAATGGCAGTATTATAAAATTTTTGGGAATTTTGATCATCTGGATACTATTTTTCACGAATTTATATTGTTATTAAGGCTTAAAAATTAGGAAAAATAGTTAATCACATCAAAAATTCAAGGGAAAATTTCTGGAAGACCTCTACTATGTTGAATGAAAATGAAAAGTTTGATAATTTTTGGAAACTGTTTGATAATATTTTGGCTTTTTAAGAGCTTAAAACACATTTAAATGTGTTGAAATACCCTTAATTAATATTATAAAAATCTGGAAATTAATATCCAAAATTGTCTTAATCACATGAGTTATAAATTTTCACCATTTTAGAAAAATGTTTGAAACTTATTAATATTAAATTTTGACACAATATTGACATAGTTCTATTGTAGTAGTAAGTATATTAGCATTAGATTTCGACCAGAGCTTAAAACACATTTAAATGTGTTGAAATACCCTTAATTAATATTATAAAAATCTGGAAATTAATATCCAAAATTGTCTTAATCACATTAGTTATGAATTTAAGAGCTTAAATGTGTTTTAAGCTCTTAAATTTTGACACAATATTGATATAATTCTATCGTAGTAGTAAGTATATTAGCATTAGATTTCGACTAGAGACTCACTAGCGTATACCATTATTGTAGGATTAAATAGTAGTACAAGTGGAACTTAGATCAAGACATCATTTGCATCATCTCAATACATTGTGAGTATTCACGACTCCCCTATTTTTGGTTTTTATGTTTTGGGGTGGAAAAGCATGTCCGAAAAACTATTTATTGTTCGTTGCATTTAAATTGATTTGTATCAAACTTGGTTGCTATCTTTTACATATTGTGAGTATTCACCACTCTCCTATTTTCAAATTTTAAATGTTTTGGGGTGGAAAAGCATGTCCTAAAAACTATTTACTTTATCTCTCATGATGACAACAAACCTTGTTTATGCAAACTTAATACTCATTTTTGCAATATATTTCTATTTATGGAAACTTTATTACTCGCTTTCGCAAGGAATTTCTACTCATGAAAACTTATTAACTTATTTTAGCAATGAACATTTGTTTATGGAAACTGTTATCAATATTTAGATTATCATGAATTTCAAACTATATTATGTTATAAACTTGTGAGTACTCACCAACTATTTTTATAGTTGACGCTCGTTTTACATGCTTTTTCAGGAATCATCGAGTAAGTTGCACTTAGGGACACATCACTGTTAGGAGCATTCGCATGTGTTGTATTTCAATTTACATTGTAATTTCTTTTAAAATTTGTTCAAACCCATTGTAAATTTGTAATGATTTTTAATACTATGGTTGGTGTTGTCTTTTAACTTTTGCTATGAAACCCTTTATACTGCCACACCTCGTGTTTCCGCTTTAGCGGGGTGTGACACCATTGAAGCTCGACCTACATGGCCCTTTGGCCTCATAATCTACCGTATCCACACTCAGTCTGAACAACCACAACCGGCTAACCGGTAAAGATGGTAACATACTCTGTTACAAATCATGGTACCAAAACCATGTTATCTTCCCTCAACTTGCCACTTAGAACCTCTAAAATTCTCCTTGTTCTGAGTATGGGTCCTCTGCTTTCATTAGTACGGGCCTAATACTACCCTCTGTATCTACCCATACTTTCCACAAAGATCGTCCCAAATTTCCTAAGTAGCGGCTCAACCTTCCTAATCTACTAATCCCATTCCACATGCTCGCTGCCTAATGAATACTCACCTCTAAGAAGCGCACCCCTTGGACTGCAATTACTGCCTAGGCTTTACTAGGTTCCCACACCTCTCTGTCATTAGCTGCCGAGGTACTCCTCGTAATGTCCATTAGCTTTTTAGCTAACTCGCATGGCTCAGGAGTTCCACAAAGCACAAAGAAAGCAACATTCGAGCATCGAGCAACCTCCATCAACTCATAAAACCACTCTAGTACAACTTCAATCGCTCTATCCACAGCACAGAAGGCATCACCGAACTCAGGCAATCCTACCTCTCAACTCCTCGGAGATCTCTAATCATACATATGCAATAATACCAGTTCACATAACATGCATTAAGGCATCTCTCTTAAGCAGGCACACTAGCATATAATTATGAGCAAATACCTAGCCCTAAATTGGCGTGTAGTTCTATCAACTCATAATAACAACACATAATCAAGTAAGGGTGTTTTAGGAAATCACCGCTTGGGTTCTGCTGATTGTACACACTGCTTCATCTCATTTCCTCTAATCTTTTACTCGTTTTGAAAATAATTTCTTTTTAGAAAAATTCCACAAATTCTCAGTTTGAGTCTAAACATACCCCAAACCAAGGCTCTGAACCAACTTGTAACACTCTAAATTTTCAAATAAAATTTTCATTTTTAAATCCACCCAAAATCCAGTCTAAAATTTCTCATACTCAATTTATAAATTGTTTCAAACACAAGACATAAAATTGTTTGTCAAGTATGCTAGAATCCTCAAAACACGAATCAACTAACTGGTGTGTACAATCATGCCGTCACATTCCTGCGATCCTGAGATGTATCTGAAACACATTTCACACAACACTATAAGCACAAAGATTAGTGAGTTCCCCAAAATACCAAACACAAATAATTAGCCTCTCATGGCTATATCTCGATAAGGACCCTCCGGTCATGTATCTTAGTGAGGACCATCCGTTCTCATGGATCGGGTTGGACCCTCCGGTAATGCATCTAAGTGAAGACCATTCAGTCTTACGGCTCAGGTTGGACCCTCCTGTCCTATATCTCAGCGAAGACCCTCCGGTCTCACGAATCTGGTTGGACCCTCCGGTCCTGTATCTCAATGAAGACCCTCTAGTCTCATGGCTCGGGTTGGAACCTCTAGTCTTATCTCAATAATGCACATGATAATATACAACATAAATCACAAAGACAAAATGCATAATATCACATATCTCAATATAAGAACGTAAGACCCTCCGGTCAGTAACACAAATAAGATCCTCCGGTTGCACAGTAATTACGACTCAGGTAAGTATAGTGAGAAGACCCACCTAATAAGTAAAGCAAGTATGTCTTGCACTCAACTGTCAGTTAAGACTCCACCTACATATATCACAATCATCTTTAATTAACACTTTATAATAATAACTCCAAAGATGTTAAGATAACTCCTTTACTAATTCTCAGAAAGGGTGAAAGACCATTTTACCCCTCCATGGTCTCCACAGTCCATAACTTAACCAAACCCTAAAAGTCAACGGAAGTCAACACTCAAGTCAACAACCCTTGTTGACCCAACTCGTTGAGTGCATCTATGTGACTCGTTGAGTTCCTTATATTATTAGAAAAATCAAGAAAATTCGACTCAACTCGACGTTGTCTCACCAACATGTCGCGTTTGTATAATGTCTAGAATATCGGGGAAAACCCTAACCAACTCGTCGAGTTCCTTTAGCTCTGTCTCTCATTCAGACGGTATTAAGTGAGACTAAAGCCCCAAACTCTAGATCTAGCCTTATAAGGCTGAGATACCACGTAAAGCTGCAAGCTTTACGTCTATTCATGACATTTAGGGGCTAAGTTTGCCAAAACAAAGCTCAACAAGGGGTTCAAGGCATGGAAGTTGGACAAAGCTTGAGTCTTTAGGCATAAAGGGCCTAATGTTGTCCAGATTTGAAGTCTTAGTTTCAAAGCATGCTCAAAACCAATAATGACTCAAGAAGATGCTAGAAATGACCATAAACTCTCTAATGGAGAGATCTAACAAACAAGTGATCAAGGTAATGGCTTTTTACTTCCAGATGGTTTCTACAACTAAATGGATGTCGGGTCCAAAGACTCCTTCTTGATCCAAGCACTTTACACTTCAAGTTTCTTCAAAGAATGCACCAAAACATACACTCTTAGCCCTACACACTCTCAAAATGGAAGATAGCTTGATTAGGTTTTGTTTCAGGGTGATAAGGTGATGAGGGAGGCGGGGTAAAGGACTTAAGGTCTTTTAAATAGTGTGTAAACCCTGAAAATTAGGCTTCTCACAATCAGCTCCAACTCGTCGAGTAGGGTCCTCCAACTCGTCGAGTTGATTCTAAAATCCACGCGTCCATCTCAATATCTGCTCGACGAGTTGGGGCCTCCAACTCGTCGAGTTGCCCCGCCAATATGAATATATAACAATTAAATTTACACATGGGAGTCCGGATGTTATGTTTATGATTTATTACTTTTTAGGGTTTTTGGTACTGTAGCACAACAAAGTTTGGCGAATTTACATATTTAGTCACTCAAATATTTTTTGTGCTCAATTGGACCTTCATTAGGAAATACTGGCTAATTAAGGGTTTCGGGAAATTGTATTGGGTTCATGGTGACATGCTGACATGGCTAAATGTTTTGAGCAAAACCCATATGGGGTTTTTGGCATTGTATCATAACAAAGTTTGACGAATTTACATATTTAGTCACTCAAGTAATCGACTGTTCCTATATCTGATTATATAATATAATATAGTAATTGATAGGTAAAATTCAACTTTAATGGTCTATTAGGCACAAAAAAACTTGTGTGACTAAATGTGTAAAATGTTCAAACTTTGTTGTGCTACTGTGTCAAAAACCCTAGTTTTTATGCCCAACATACTTTTTAGGTGTTGTGTCATTATATATGTATCTATATGGTATGCCCTTTGAATAAAAAAACATAAATTTATTACATACAGGAAGATGGATTGCAACCAAGCTCATGTTCCGTTCTCATGTATCCTTTTCTTAATTCATTTTATCATTTTATATATCGGTTTCTGAAAAAAGAAACTGATGTATGAGGTAATTTTATCAGCGTATAGTACGAACACACTTCAAGGTATGAGAAATATTTATAGCGAAAATAGTAGATTGTGCAATTTTCTGCATTTCATGTCTTATCTCATAATGCTAAACAGAATACAATGAAGTCTAAATAGTTCCTTGTTCAAGTTTCTTACAAAAATGGGACAATTGTCTCTAATTACAAATGATAAAAAAAATTCTACCGGTCAGTCACCTACTCATGATAACTAAGAATCCTGTGTATACAAGTCATATTGCGCCCAAACGAGAAGCTAAATCCGTGAACATATATTCACTACATGGAATAGTCAGGCCGCCCATTGGATGACTATACCCAAATTCTTCCTCAGCCTGATCTAGCAGTTCTTGAAAAGTTGGTTGCATTAACAACCATACGGGAACTACAAATCTCTTCTTCTCTTGCTCACCAACATAAACCGCTAAACAGCCTTTTGGGATATCCATAGATTTTGTTGTGCTACTTCCATTTGAGAATGACCGTTTAAGAATTTGCTTTGCTTGAGTGATGAAGGGCATAAGGATGGCCATTTTATAAGGAGGGTATTGTCTGTTAACTCCAAAAGGCTTACGATGAATGAAAATTCTTCAAGCACTACTTCTTGGGGAAAAGATGTGAATGTGTGGTTATGTTATTCATCTTATGGTTTATATATCCATATGATATACAGAAAATTAGATGACAGATGGTGACATATGGTGGAAACGGGATCAATATCACATGCCTTTGTCTTTCCTGTTGTAAAAAGGAAAAAAAAAATACATAATTAATTTATGAATCTAAAGGAAAATATAGGATCACAAATATTTCAAGAATTGGTTGGTCCATCCAAATTAAAAAACCATGTGATGATGTCTTTACAAAGGTTTCCTAATCAATGCGATGCATTATATCCATATACATAATACATCATAGGTCACACCTGTTGTAAGAAATCCCCAGTGCTTTTAGACAAAAGTATGGGTTTGTTAGGAAGCAGAGCCACACTCCCATTAGTATCACATGGGCCCATGATGTTTGTAGAGCTCTTCACGGATTACCTTCCGTAGAGAATACTGGCCATACATGTTTTCCTCCATGATTAATTCTTTTGGGTTACAAGTACAAGTTTAATCCATTATTTTATCTCTGAATATATGGTCGTGATATGTAACGTCATACTTTCTTGCAAGTTAAGAAACAGAGCACATGATATTGCCTTTCTGTCACAATGTCCCTATCTGTAATTTAATTGCTTTCTTATCAACTACAGTACATTAATCTGAAGCATCAATAAACCATTATATAAAGCATATGACAGGAAAAGCACCAGCACGCTTTCCTCTATAGTTCCTCTGCGGAATCTTTTAAGAAAAAAAAATAATCACATTGTTTTACTTCCTTCAGAAACCTTCAGAAATATGGGTATTCGTATGCCTCGGATCGTTCAAGCAAGACAAATTCTCCAAAGGTCTTTGTCAAATGGCACTCACACATCACCAACGGATCTACCAAATGGCTATTTTGCAGTTTATATTGGGGAGCAAGAGCAAGAAAAGAAGCGCTTTGTGGTTCCTGTGTCACTGTTAAGCCAACTTTCATTTCAAGACTTATTACATCAGGCTGAGGAAGAGTATGGATATGACCATCCAATGGGTGGCCTCACAATCCCATGTAGTGAGCAGACATTCTTTGATCTCGCAACTCGTTTAGGCGCATTATGAGTTCTAGTTATTGCATTGAATTTGTAAATAGTTTCTTTTATAAAGTACTAATCACTGACCTTTTTGCAACATGTGACATCTCATCAGTTGTTCAGGTTGTTTTGAAACTCGAATTCCGACATCATTCAAATCCACTATGTATTGATTAATTATATAATGTAGACTTGAATGACAAACAAAATTCAGTGTAAATAGTTTTCTCAACAACAGTTTTAACTCGATTTGAAGATCGTATGTAGATTGATTTAAGCATCTTATACGTATTTTCTCCTTGGGTTCCTAAGATAGAATCATCTTATGCTTTAACTGTAAGACAAGTCTTAAGAAGAATTCTCCAGTGCTAATACTCGGAAAGGGGAGATGCCCATAATTTCTGATAGTAGATTTGAAGCGTCAGACACCTAACTAAAGCATACTAGGAGTATCTTCTTGCCAAATTAAACTCTCATATAAGCAAAAAAATTCATGTGGGGGACAAAAAACGAGACCTATAGGGGCTACAATTTTTGTCTCTATAGGTTATATAAAGTCGTCCCTATAGGTGATTGTGATGACAAGTCGTCCCTATAGCCTTTGTCACTATAGCCCCATCGCAATAGATAACTTTAGTCGTCACTATAGATTCCGTCGCCGTAGGTACCTTTTAGAGATGACATATCGTCATTGTTGGTTCATGGTTGTCGTCCCCATTGTTGGACCTATAAAGATGACATGTCATCCCTGTAGCTAGATCTATAGCAACAAAATGTCGTCTCCATAGATGTTTTATAGAATTTACAATTAGCTCCTATTGTTTGATTATTTTTCTACTTTTCTCAAACACAGAAGAACAAAAACACTAAATTTAACTAGAAAAACATTAAAATATCTTACAATATCAAAACATTTGAATATCTTATACAATTAATTGTTTACCAAAGCATACTACATAATTTGAAATTGTTTATAAGTTTTATACAAATTAAACAAGGATTCACCCCCACAAGCTGCCACCAAATGTGTTCTCGTCTCCTCCTTCTAACTAGGGCCTTAGACTATCTTGCCTTTGAATTCATTTACTAAGAGGTTTCACGACATTTGATATGGATGCCCTTTGGAAAGTCTAAAACATAGACAGAAAAGTATGGGAATTACTAAAATGCCCATTGACAAAAAAGTTGGATATTATATGAAAAGTGTTTAAATCTTTAGATAAAAGAGATTCCATGTTCATACCTGTTCTAGGATTAACGATTGCCAATTTCATTGACAAGCACTACAAAAAATCGACATATATATATATATATATATATATATATATATATATATATATATATATATATATATATTAGTAACATATTTTATCTTTGAATTAGTCTGTATATACCTCAAATTGCCTCTGTAATGATTATATGTAAATTATAATCTCATCAACATAACAACCTTTCCTGTCACCTTTAATTAAAAATTAAAAGAAAAAGAAAAATGTCATCTCAAATTACAAACAGTTTGTACAAAAATTCCATATATAATAAATAATATTTTTTTTCTTAGTACCTTGTTGCAACCAGGAACAAGATCTTGAAGGAACTTCATCCTCTCACTAATCTTTTCTCTTCTGACCTGAGATTTCCACAAGAAGAATGTCAATTGGTTTCATGAGAAAATAATGGAACGAAATTGAAACGAATAGAATGGAATGCAATTGACATACCCTTTTTCAACATGAATTATTCCTTTAGTAGTTTTGCATATTCCTTTGTTTGCTTCTGATTCCCATTTCAATTTCAATTCCAAACTGCAGGTGATATAAGTAGTAGTTTCTCAGAATAGGTGAAGAAGAGAAGGATTACAATCCAAGAATAAGGTCAAGAGACAATTAAGAAATTGAAACTTGAAACCTTTTTTAAGACAAAAGTGACTTTAACATGAGGATTTCAACTTCACAATCAATCATGGCAAGTTACACAATGATGAAAGAAAACAAATCACAAAGTTGCAAGAACAAATATAAGGAGGATGGTTTAACTATAACATGAGTTGTTTCTATCAAATCCATGCCATTGTTGAAAATTACAACAAAGATGTGTTGAATAACATGTTTATGCTAAAGTAATGAAGAATTAGACATATAGACTATGAAATGAATCATATGATACTATCAAATTGGATTATAAAGACTGTAAATAATCAATGGAGGAGTATGTTCTTCAGATCCCAACTATTGGTGTTTAATCATTATGCATTGAAAATCAGCAATTAAAAATCTTAAGAACCCTAAATAAGATATAAATATAGCATATGAACCTGGAAAGAAAAGTGATTTAGCAACAAGAGAATCGGTACAGAAAACATATATCGGTGAAAAAACCAAAATACCTTTTAATTGAAGAAGCTACGTTGGGGAAGATATAAGCCTCCTTCAAAACAAGAAGCTGTGAAACCATAAAAAATCACAGGTTAGGGATGGAGAAGAAGGAACAAAAAAAACTTAGAAAACTCGAGATGCGATGAGCTTGAACGAACTTTAAGGAAAAACTGATTGAGCTTTAAAAGCCTTGAACAAACCTGTGAGAGAAACGGAGATGGAGGCGTGAATAAGCTTGTGTTAAAATGTTAGGTTAAACACCTGAGAGAAGCTAATCGATGTGAGCAAATCGCCTTGAGAGAGCAACAGAGAAGATCCGAGACGACTCAGGGGAAAGGGGCTTATCGATCTTAACCCTATAGGGATGACATATCGTCCCTATAGCCTCAAAAAATATTTATTTTTGGGTTCTTTAGGACAACAGGTCGTCTTGATAGTTATCCACAAAACGCGCCAAATCTGCTTATTTTCCTGCTTAACATGTTGAGATGAGAAGTCGACGCTGTAGGTTCAAAAGATTGGTCAACTCTATGGGGACGACATGTCGTCCCTATAGAGTGCCTATAGGGACGATAAGTGTCATCCCTATAGATGCTTATTCTTGTAAGGGCAACAAGTAATCAATATTTGTTGCCACTTTAGTCCAAACTTCCCATTTATCACTATGTATTAGGCTTTACATGAGTGGATAGCAGGAGAGGTGTGGAGACATACACATCTAGAGGGATTCTACCATTTTCATATGAATTAAAGATTTATCTATAAAAAAGCGGACATCATCAAAATAAATTTTGTGTATGTGGCTCTTTAATTATATATGATTAAAACAAGCCATAACCTTCATCTGATTCATTAAGGTTTCCCTATGTAGCCTATTGCCAGAATAATCTATAAGAAACTCATGTATATTTGTATTAAATAAGTTTGCATTCCTCTAGTAATAGCTATCCGATTGTTGCAGGTCCTCTAGTTGTCTTCCAATGAATATCAAGTGACAAATGTGTGAGCTCCATAGGCGTCAGCATACTCTTTTGGAGTTATTTCATTATATGTGTAAACTAAAGTCCCATTCTAATCTACTACTATATGTTGAAAGATAATCACGAGAGGAAAACATAAATGAAAGATGGAAAATATCGGTCATTGACGAAAAGAGGTGATCGAATGGTTGAAGAAAATGATGAGTGTAAGGAATCCTAATGAAGATAGTGATATTCTAGAGAAATCTGACGAAAAGAGGTTATCGGATGCTGTTTGTGTGAAAGATTATCAATAAAGGACACAAAAGATATGGAGCATGTACTTGGTTATGGACTATTCAGTCCAATTTCATGTATAGTCAAACAAAGGAGGCATGCTCAGAAATCATAAGCCACCGGAACCAGAGGCCCTATATTTGTACTATATTCTCAAAAAAGCCAGAAGGACCAAAGGTCAAAAGATGTTAAAGTGTTGTCCGTGAGGGTGCTGTTGGAATCATCAAATCGACTGCAATGAAAATAAAAAAGGCCAAGAGTGAATAAGTCTAGATTAAGGGGGAGTGATGAAAGTTAATCTAGACTTAGGGTTACTTTGGTAATTATGTTGTAGTAGTTAATCCTGTTAAAATTAGTTATTATAAGTTAGTTATTTCTGGAAAGTTAGTTAGTCAAAGTGAAGGGGTGCAATGGTTGTGAAAGGGTTGTATCTGTTTGTATGTGTGTATAAATACCTTCAAACATGTAAACTGTATGAATATTGTTGATATTGTATTTAATAAAAAAATCTGTATTGATTTTAATCTCTTTCTCTCTTTATGTTTCAATACCTTTCTCCAACACTATATTTATTACTTTTTATGCTCAGCATACTTTTTTAGAGTTGTTTCATGATATGTGTATCTATATGGTATGCCCTTTGGGTATAAAAATATAAATTTATTACATGCAGGAAAATGGATGGAGACAAAGCTCATGATCCATTCTCATATACACTTTTCTTAATTCATTTTATCATTTTGCATACCGGTTTCTGAAAAAACAAACTGATATGACGTGGTTTTATCTTCTTAGGGACGCACATAATTACTATAGCCAAAATAGTGGATGATGCAATTTTCTGCATTTCTTATATCATAATACTAAACAAAATCCAATAAACTCGAAATAGTTCTGCTTCATGTTTCTTACAAAAATGGGACAATTGTCTCTAACTACAAATGATAAAAAAAAAAAATTCTACTGGTCATTTAACTACTCATGATAACTAAGAATACTGTATACAAGTCATATTGCGCCCAAACGAGAAGCTAAATCCGTGAACATATATTCACTACATGGAATAGTGAGGCCACCCATTGGATGACTATACCCAAATTCTTCCTCAGCCTGATCAAGCAGTTGTTGAAAAGTAGGTTGCATTAACAACCATACGGGAACTACAAATCTCTTCTTCTCTTGCTCACCAACATAAACCGCTAAACAGCCTTTTGGGATATCCATAGATTTTGTTGTGCTACTTCCATTTGAGAACGACCGTTTAAGAATTTGCTTTGCCTGAGTGATGCCGGGCATAAGGATGGCCATTTTATAAGGAGGATATTGTCTGTTAACTTCAAAAGGCTTACGGTGAATGAAAATTCTCAAAGCACGACTTCTTGGGGAAAAGCTGTGAATCTGTGGTTATGTTATTCATCTTGAATGGTTTATATATCCATACGATATATGGAAAATTAGATGAAGGATGGTGACATATGGTGGAAATGGGATCAATACCACATGCTTTTGTCTTTCCTCTTGTAAAAAGGAAAAAAAAAATACATAAATAATTTGTGAATCAAAATATTTCAAGGATTGGTTGGTCCATCCAAATAAAAAAAACCATGTGATGATGCCTATATACAAAGGTTTCCTAATCAATGTGATGAATTATATCCATATACATAATACATCATAGGCCACACCTGTTGTAAGAAAACCCCACTGATTTTATACGGGTTTGTTAGGTAACAGAGCCACACTCCCATTAATATCACTTACATGGGCTCATGATGTTTGTAGACTTCTTCACCAGTTACCTTCTGTAGAGAATACTGGCCATACATGTTATCCCCTATGTTTAATTCTTTTGGGTATACAAGTAAATGTCAAAGACATTATCCTATCTCTGAATATATGGTTGTGATATGTTAGATCATACTTTCTTGCAAGTTGAGAAACACAGCACATGATGCTGCCTTTCTGTCACGATGTTTCCATCTGTAATCTAATTACCTTTTTATCATCTGTTGTATACTTGGAGCTTCAATAAACCATTATATAATGAATCTGATAGGCAAAGAACCAGCACATGCACTTTCCTCTGTAACTCCTCCGCATCATCTTCCTACAAAGAAAATACTCTCACATTGTTTTACTTCCTTCAGCAACCTTCAGAAAATGGGTATTCGTATGCCTCGGATCATTCAAGCGAAACACATTCTTCAAAGGTCTTTCTCAAATGGAACTCGCACATCAACAATGGATCTACCAAAAGGCTATTTTGCAGTTTATGTTGGGGAGCAAGAGCAAGAAAAGAAGCGCTTTGTGGTTCCTGTGTCGTTGTTAAGCCAACCTTCATTTCAAGACTTATTACATCAGGCAGAGGAAGAGTATGGATATGACCATCCAATGGGTGGCCTCACAATCCCATGTAGCCAGCACATATTCTATGATCTCGCAACTAGTCTGGGCGCATTATGAATTCAATTTATTGAGTTGAAGTTGTAAATAGTTTTTTTGTAAAGTAATGATCACTACCTTTTTGTAACATGTGACACTCATTGGTTGTCCGGTTGCCCAAGTTGTTTTGAAACTCGAATTCGAACTTCATTCAAATCCACTATGTGTTGGTTAATGATATAATCTAGACTCGGATGACAAACAAAATTCATTGTAAACAGTATCACCATATTTAACAGATAGAATTGCTACTTAAGAATTAATGTTTTGTCCACAGAATTGACGATCAATAATCATGCCATATTATTTCGTTCTATATATATATATATATATATATATATATATATATATATATATATATATATATATATATATATATATATATATATATATATATATATATATATATATATATATATATATATATATATATATATATATATTGGTTAGTGTCAGAAAAAGACAAAAACCAAGAATAGTTATGTAGGGAGTGATTTTATCAGTTTATGGACCGTGAGAAATTCACATTGAGGATACAGTAGACTCAGAAAGTAGTTTTTTATTTATGTCCTACCTCATAACAATAAACAAAATACAATGAACTCTAAATTAATAATCCTTGTCCTAAATCCATTCAAATGGGAAAATTTTCTCTATTCACAACTGATACAAGATCGATCCTAGTGGTTAGGTGGTATAAAACGTATTTCCCACAATGCATGTAATTTCATCAATCAAGGTATATATTTATACAAGTATATAAGATACAGATATACATGCCAGCTAGCAAATCTACCCTTACTAATAAAACAACAGTTCAAAAAGTACCGATTTTACAGCTTTCCAAAATCAAATTTCTGCTGTTATTCGTTCCATTCCACAAATTTTGGTTACAACGAAATTCATATTCAAAATTTGAAACAAAAATCTTATACTAAATTAAAATTTGAATTATTTATTATCTAATAAGTTCAATTATATTTTAAATTTGTCAGTTTTTTAATGTATCTCAAAAAATCAGGGAAACATTATTATAGCCGTGATACTTGTTGGAGAAAGCATATCGAAACAAGAAGATAGAAGGAGATACTGTGTAGGAAACAAATAGAATTTTTTATTAATTTCACAGAACATCACGATTAATTTACATACACACATATATAATGTTTGAACCATTACAATGGTTCACCTAAACAATCACAGCGGTTCATAACTTGACAGTAAAACTAACTTATAACTGCCATATTTAATAGAATATAATATAAGTAACTAACAATCTAGGTTAATTCTAACACACCCCGTTAACCTGGATTTCTTCCAGCAACATTCATTATCTTGAAGCATCCAAACTTCAAGCATCATTAAATTTGACATTCCCAAGAAGAGTATCATCCATGGGCATATATATATATTCATCATCCTTTTTTAACATGAAAATCATCACATTCACCATGCCTTTTTGTAACCAGCTGACACATAATACTCCTTTTTGCCTTACTCCACGTCAAGACCACAACTTGTACTTGTTTACAATATTTTACACAATCTTTTTTTTAGTAAGAACATGTGTAACTTCTGACTACTTTGAATGATTTCAAGGAATGCTGTTATGAATCATATGGATAATAAGTATTTTTAATTTCTGGAAAGTATCTTATTTTAGGGAATTATCTCGTTTCAGTTTTTAACGTTGGTAATTAGGATCATTTAGTATTTGAGTCGATTTGGGTGATCTTTGTTTCCTTATTGGAGTCTTTTGTTTATCCCTATTTCAAGGGTAGTTGTTTATGAAATAAAATTATGCTTGAAGTCAACTGATTTTAATCTCTTAGAATAGTTTAACCTAGTCTCCTCTCAATAGGAGATTAGGTGTTAGTAATACTCACGGCTGTAAGAAGTACACGTACAGGTCCTGTCACGAGAGCTAGATCTAGGGGCGTAACAAATTTGGTATCAGAGCCACTCGTGATGTCTACTCAACAGGAAGAATCGATGAAGAAGCTAGAAGTATTCATGATCCAGCAAACTCAGATTACCCTTGAACTGAAGGGGGCAGTCGAAGCCTTGCAGGCCAAGCATGCGGCGCTGGAAGAGAGTTTATCACAATCCTAAAACAAGGTCAACAAACAAGGGTCTGAAGCAAGCGTGGAAGAAGAAGAGATGGACCAGCAATTTGAAGATAACAACGAGCTAGGCCGAGGAAGGGGCAAGGGCATCATCACCGGCAGCGCACCAGGAGGTAAGATGACGAGTTCCTTCACGGTGTTACGTCAAGGCAGGGGGTCGTTTGGATCAAACCCCTTGGGAACAGGACGGGGAGTAGGGAAGGGGTTTGATTCTTGGCGCAATGCAGAACCAAAATCATTCAAACACCGTTGGGTTTCCATAAGGCTGAAGGATCGGGACACAATCGGCATATTGAACAAGAACAGGCGCATAAAAGTTGGGATGAATTTGATGAAGGAGGTTACTGTGGCGATCGGGTGCCTAGATTCGCCAAGATGGAGTTTCCGGTGTATGAGGGCAAGGATGACCCACTCGAATGGTCACATAAGTGTGAGGACTTCTTCGAAGAACAACAAACACCGCCGGAGGCTTGGGTCTACCAAGCAACTTTCGCCCTATAGGGCTGGGCAAACGGGTAGTACCGAAACCTGAGAAGGATGAAAAATTGTTTGAATTGGGTCAATTTTTTGGAAGAATGCAAAATCCGTTTCGGTCTGCCTATAAGCTTGAATCCCTTAGGGGAATTAACTCGGCTTCGACAAGTTGGGACAGCAGAAGACTACTGTGAAACCTTCAAATTATTGTTGGGTAGGACGACGGGGGTCATTCCGGAGCAAAGCATTTGGCACTTTTGTATGGGGCTAATAAACGTGATAAGATATGAGGTTGAATTTGCAAGACCCATAAATCTATACTATGTCATGAATCTAGCCAGACAAATTAAACTAAGGGTGGCGGAAGCAGGACAAGCAATAGGTGTTGGGCCAACAGGAAACCAAACCTCGACTGCAAGCCAAAAACGAGAGTCAAAAGGAAAAGGAGGAGCTGGAAACTACTAAACTGAAACACTAAATCCGGCCTGGAAAAAACTAACGTCTGCAGAAATGGCAGAGAGGCGGGCTAAAGGCTTGTGCTTCAACTGTGATGAAATATTATCGATTGGGCATAAATGTGCCAAGCTCTTTTGCATCATGATGGATAATGAGGAAGATGACGCTAATGGGTGACTATTGAGCTTGAGGACAAGATCAATGCGGAGGAGGGGAGTAATGTTATGAATCATATGGATAATAAGTATTTTTAATTTCTAGAAAGTATCTTATTTTAGGGAATTATCTTGTTTCATTTTTTAAAATTGGTAATTATGATCATTTAGTATTTGAGTCGATTTTGGTGATCTTTGTTTCCTTATTAGAGTCTTTTGTTTATCCCTATTTAAATGGTAGTTGTTTATGAAATAAAACTATGCTTGAAGTCAAATGCTTTTAATCTCTTAGAATAGTTTAACCTAGTCTCCTCTCAATAGGAGATTAGGTGATAGTAATACTCACGGCTGTAGGAAGTACAAGTACAGGTCTGTCACAAGATATAGATCCCGGGGCATAACAAATGCCCATTGATTTTTGTCACCATGGTACACGTTTTCTGAATACCTATATTTTGAACTAGATTTGACAACACATAGGCACGCTTTCATCCTTTGACATATGAAGATATTATCTTTCTTCGTAATACTTTTGTATATCAAACAACAAACTTTGGTTCATATCAAGATCTTTTCACTTGGCATGCATCATACACTACATATTGAACAAACATCGTTCCATCAATCTTTGGTTCCTTTACAGAACCATAAATCATCATCATCATCGACCCTAGAATCTTTTCATATGGATCGGAAGTACTTCGAATTCAAACGCACATGTGATCAATCCGTGACTCCATTTATTATCAAGAACGGTGGATCACTAGCAAGGCTTGGATAAATGATAGCCACTCTATGGATGAAACACATATCACCCGGCTCAGGGAGCGAAGTTGGTGCCATCGGTCCCATTACCAGGGGCAGAAACAACAAGACTCCCACCACCGGTCCTATACCACAACTATATTGCATCTCATCCACATATTCTTCGATGCTTTCTCCATTTTCTTCATCTGTCATTTTGAACCAAAAGGCTCTGATACCACTTTGTTGGAGAAAGCATATCGAAACAAGAAGATAGAAGGAGATATTGTGCAGGAAACAAATAGTATTTTTTTATTAATTTCACAGAACATCACAATTAGTTTACTTACACGCATATATAATGTTTGAACCATCACAATGGTTCACCTAAACTATCACAACGGTTCATAACTTGACAGTAAAACTAACTTATAACTGCCATATTTAACATATTTAACAGGATATAATATAACTAACTAACAATCTAGGTTAATTCTAACAAAAAACACTACAAACATCATGGGCCCATGTGATATTAATGGGAGTGTGGCTCTACTTCCTAACAAACCTATAGTTCTAGCTAAAATCATTGAGGTTTTCTTACAACAGGTGTGGCCTATGATGTATTATGTTTATGGATATAATTCATCGCATTGATTACGAAACCTTTGTATAGGCATCATCACATGGTTTTTGTATTTCAAATGGACCAACCAATCCTTGAAATAGTTTTTGATCCTATATTGGCCTTTAGATTCAAAAATTAATTATGTATTTTCTTTCTTTTTACAAGAGGAAAGACAAAGGCATGTGGTATTGATCCCATTTCCACCCTATGTCACCATCCTTAATCTAATTTTCCATATATCATATGGATATATAAACCATTCAAAATGAATAACACAACCACAAATTCACAACTTTTCCCCAAGAAGTCGTGCTTTGAGAATTTTCATTCACCGTAAGCCTTTTGAAGTTAACAGACAATACCCTCCTTGTAAAATGGGCATTCTTATGCCCCGCATCACTCAAGCAAAGCAAATTCTTAAACGGTCATTCTCAAATGGAAGTAGCACAACAAAATCTATGGATATCCCAAAAGGCTGTTTAGCCGTTTATATTGGTGAGCAAGAGAAGAAGAGATTTGTAGTTCCCATATGGTTGTTAATGCAACCTACTTTTCAACAACTGCTTGATCAGGCTGAGGAAGAATTTGGGAACAGGACGGTGTTACGTCAAGGCAGGGGGTCGTTTGGATCAAACCCCTTGGGAACAGGACGGGGAGTAGGGAAGGGGTTTGATTCTTGGCGCAATGCAGAACCAAAATCATTCAAACACCGTTGGGTTTCCATAAGGCTGAAGGATCGGGACACAATCGGCATATTGAACAAGAACAGGCGCATAAAAGTTGGGATGAATTTGATGAAGGAGGTTACTGTGGCGATCGGGTGCCTAGATTCGCCAAGATGGAGTTTCCGGTGTATGAGGGCAAGGATGACCCACTCGAATGGTCACATAAGTGTGAGGACTTCTTCGAAGAACAACAAACACCGCCGGAGGCTTGGGTCTACCAAGCAACTTTCGCCCTATAGGGCTGGGCAAACGGGTAGTACCGAAACCTGAGAAGGATGAAAAATTGTTTGAATTGGGTCAATTTTTTGGAAGAATGCAAAATCCGTTTCGGCCTGCCTATAAGCTTGAATCCCTTAGGGGAATTAACTCGGCTTCGACAAGTTGGGACAGCAGAAGACTACTGTGAAACCTTCAAATTATTGTTGGGTAGGACGACGGGGGTCATTCCGGAGCAAAGCATTTGGCACTTTTGTATGGGGCTAATAAACGTGATAAGATATGAGGTTGAATTTGCAAGACCCATAAATCTATACTATGTCATGAATCTAGCCAGACAAATTAAACTAAGGGTGGCGGAAGCAGGACAAGCAATAGGTGTTGGGCCAACAGGAAACCAAACCTCGACTGCAAGCCAAAAACGAGAGTCAAAAGGAAAAGGAGGAGCTGGAAACTACTAAACTGAAACACTAAATCCGGCCTGGAAAAAACTAACGTCTGCAGAAATGGCAGAGAGGCGGGCTAAAGGCTTGTGCTTCAACTGTGATGAAATATTATCGATTGGGCATAAATGTGCCAAGCTCTTTTGCATCATGATGGATAATGAGGAAGATGACGCTAATGGGTGACTATTGAGCTTGAGGACAAGATCAATGCGGAGGAGGGGAGTAATGTTATGAATCATATGGATAATAAGTATTTTTAATTTCTAGAAAGTATCTTATTTTAGGGAATTATCTTGTTTCATTTTTTAAAATTGGTAATTATGATCATTTAGTATTTGAGTCGATTTTGGTGATCTTTGTTTCCTTATTAGAGTCTTTTGTTTATCCCTATTTAAATGGTAGTTGTTTATGAAATAAAACTATGCTTGAAGTCAAATGCTTTTAATCTCTTAGAATAGTTTAACCTAGTCTCCTCTCAATAGGAGATTAGGTGATAGTAATACTCACGGCTGTAGGAAGTACAAGTACAGGTCTGTCACAAGATATAGATCCCGGGGCATAACAAATGCCCATTGATTTTCGTCACCATGGTACACGTTTTCTGAATACCTATATTTTGAACTAGATTTGACAACACATAGGCACGCTTTCATCCTTTGACATATGAAGATATTATCTTTCTTCGTAATACTTTTGTATATCAAACAACAAACTTTGGTTCATATCAAGATCTTTTCACTTGGCATGCATCATACACTACATATTGAACAAACATTGTTCCATCAATCTTTGGTTCCTTTACAGAACCATAAATCATCATCATCATCGACCCTAGAATCTTTTCATATGGATCGGAAGTACTTCGAATTCAAACGCACATGTGATCAATCCGTGACTCCATTTATTATCAAGAACGGTGGATCACTAGCAAGGCTTGGATAAATGATAGCCACTCTATGGATGAAACACATATCACCCGGCTCAGGGAGCGAAGTTGGTGCCATCGGTCCCATTACCAGGGGCAGAAACAACAAGACTCCCACCACCGGTCCTATACCACAACTATATTGCATCTCATCCACATATTCTTCGATGCTTTCTCCATTTTCTTCATCTGTCATTTTGAACCAAAAGGCTCTGATACCACTTTGTTGGAGAAAGCATATCGAAACAAGAAGATAGAAGGAGATATTGTGCAGGAAACAAATAGTATTTTTTTATTAATTTCACAGAACATCACAATTAGTTTACTTACACGCATATATAATGTTTGAACCATCACAATGGTTCACCTAAACTATCACAACGGTTCATAACTTGACAGTAAAACTAACTTATAACTGCCATATTTAACATATTTAACAGGATATAATATAACTAACTAACAATCTAGGTTAATTCTAACAAAAAACACTACAAACATCATGGGCCCATGTGATATTAATGGGAGTGTGGCTCTACTTCCTAACAAACCTATAGTTCTAGCTAAAATCATTGAGGTTTTCTTACAACAGGTGTGGCCTATGATGTATTATGTTTATGGATATAATTCATCGCATTGATTACGAAACCTTTGTATAGGCATCATCACATGGTTTTTGTATTTCAAATGGACCAACCAATCCTTGAAATAGTTTTTGATCCTATATTGGCCTTTAGATTCAAAAATTAATTATGTATTTTCTTTCTTTTTACAAGAGGAAAGACAAAGGCATGTGGTATTGATCCCATTTCCACCCTATGTCACCATCCTTAATCTAATTTTCCATATATCATATGGATATATAAACCATTCAAAATGAATAACACAACCACAAATTCACAACTTTTCCCCAAGAAGTCGTGCTTTGAGAATTTTCATTCACCGTAAGCCTTTTGAAGTTAACAGACAATACCCTCCTTGTAAAATGGGCATTCTTATGCCCCGCATCACTCAAGCAAAGCAAATTCTTAAACGGTCATTCTCAAATGGAAGTAGCACAACAAAATCTATGGATATCCCAAAAGGCTGTTTAGCGGTTTATGTTGGTGAGCAAGAGAAGAAGAGATTTGTAGTTCCCATATGGTTGTTAATGCAACCTACTTTTCAACAACTGCTTGATCAGGCTGAGGAAGAATTTGGGAACAGGACGGTGTTACGTCAAGGCAGGGGGTCGTTTGGATCAAACCCCTTGGGAACAGGACGGGGAGTAGGGAAGGGGTTTGATTCTTGGCGCAATGCAGAACCAAAATCATTCAAACACCGTTGGGTTTCCATAAGGCTGAAGGATCGGGACACAATCGGCATATTGAACAAGAACAGGCGCATAAAAGTTGGGATGAATTTGATGAAGGAGGTTACTGTGGCGATCGGGTGCCTAGATTCGCCAAGATGGAGTTTCCGGTGTATGAGGGCAAGGATGACCCACTCGAATGGTCACATAAGTGTGAGGACTTCTTCGAAGAACAACAAACACCGCCGGAGGCTTGGGTCTACCAAGCAACTTTCGCCCTATAGGGCTGGGCAAACGGGTAGTACCGAAACCTGAGAAGGATGAAAAATTGTTTGAATTGGGTCAATTTTTTGGAAGAATGCAAAATCCGTTTCGGCCTGCCTATAAGCTTGAATCCCTTAGGGGAATTAACTCGGCTTCGACAAGTTGGGACAGCAGAAGACTACTGTGAAACCTTCAAATTATTGTTGGGTAGGACGACGGGGGTCATTCCGGAGCAAAGCATTTGGCACTTTTGTATGGGGCTAATAAACGTGATAAGATATGAGGTTGAATTTGCAAGACCCATAAATCTATACTATGTCATGAATCTAGCCAGACAAATTAAACTAAGGGTGGCGGAAGCAGGACAAGCAATAGGTGTTGGGCCAACAGGAAACCAAACCTCGACTGCAAGCCAAAAACGAGAGTCAAAAGGAAAAGGAGGAGCTGGAAACTACTAAACTGAAACACTAAATCCGGCCTGGAAAAAACTAACGTCTGCAGAAATGGCAGAGAGGCGGGCTAAAGGCTTGTGCTTCAACTGTGATGAAATATTATCGATTGGGCATAAATGTGCCAAGCTCTTTTGCATCATGATGGATAATGAGGAAGATGACGCTAATGGGTGACTATTGAGCTTGAGGACAAGATCAATGCGGAGGAGGGGAGTAATGTTATGAATCATATGGATAATAAGTATTTTTAATTTCTAGAAAGTATCTTATTTTAGGGAATTATCTTGTTTCATTTTTTAAAATTGGTAATTATGATCATTTAGTATTTGAGTCGATTTTGGTGATCTTTGTTTCCTTATTAGAGTCTTTTGTTTATCCCTATTTAAATGGTAGTTGTTTATGAAATAAAACTATGCTTGAAGTCAAATGCTTTTAATCTCTTAGAATAGTTTAACCTAGTCTCCTCTCAATAGGAGATTAGGTGATAGTAATACTCACGGCTGTAGGAAGTACAAGTACAGGTCTGTCACAAGATATAGATCCCGGGGCATAACAAATGCCCATTGATTTTCGTCACCATGGTACACGTTTTCTGAATACCTATATTTTGAACTAGATTTGACAACACATAGGCACGCTTTCATCCTTTGACATATGAAGATATTATCTTTCTTCGTAATACTTTTGTATATCAAACAACAAACTTTGGTTCATATCAAGATCTTTTCACTTGGCATGCATCATACACTACATATTGAACAAACATTGTTCCATCAATCTTTGGTTCCTTTACAGAACCATAAATCATCATCATCATCGACCCTAGAATCTTTTCATATGGATCGGAAGTACTTCGAATTCAAACGCACATGTGATCAATCCGTGACTCCATTTATTATCAAGAACGGTGGATCACTAGCAAGGCTTGGATAAATGATAGCCACTCTATGGATGAAACACATATCACCCGGCTCAGGGAGCGAAGTTGGTGCCATCGGTCCCATTACCAGGGGCAGAAACAACAAGACTCCCACCACCGGTCCTATACCACAACTATATTGCATCTCATCCACATATTCTTCGATGCTTTCTCCATTTTCTTCATCTGTCATTTTGAACCAAAAGGCTCTGATACCACTTTGTTGGAGAAAGCATATCGAAACAAGAAGATAGAAGGAGATATTGTGCAGGAAACAAATAGTATTTTTTTATTAATTTCACAGAACATCACAATTAGTTTACTTACACGCATATATAATGTTTGAACCATCACAATGGTTCACCTAAACTATCACAACGGTTCATAACTTGACAGTAAAACTAACTTATAACTGCCATATTTAACATATTTAACAGGATATAATATAACTAACTAACAATCTAGGTTAATTCTAACAAAAAACACTACAAACATCATGGGCCCATGTGATATTAATGGGAGTGTGGCTCTACTTCCTAACAAACCTATAGTTCTAGCTAAAATCATTGAGGTTTTCTTACAACAGGTGTGGCCTATGATGTATTATGTTTATGGATATAATTCATCGCATTGATTACGAAACCTTTGTATAGGCATCATCACATGGTTTTTGTATTTCAAATGGACCAACCAATCCTTGAAATAGTTTTTGATCCTATATTGGCCTTTAGATTCAAAAATTAATTATGTATTTTCTTTCTTTTTACAAGAGGAAAGACAAAGGCATGTGGTATTGATCCCATTTCCACCCTATGTCACCATCCTTAATCTAATTTTCCATATATCATATGGATATATAAACCATTCAAAATGAATAACACAACCACAAATTCACAACTTTTCCCCAAGAAGTCGTGCTTTGAGAATTTTCATTCACCGTAAGCCTTTTGAAGTTAACAGACAATACCCTCCTTGTAAAATGGGCATTCTTATGCCCCGCATCACTCAAGCAAAGCAAATTCTTAAACGGTCATTCTCAAATGGAAGTAGCACAACAAAATCTATGGATATCCCAAAAGGCTGTTTAGCCGTTTATATTGGTGAGCAAGAGAAGAAGAGATTTGTAGTTCCCATATGGTTGTTAATGCAACCTACTTTTCATGAACTGATAGATCAGGCTGAGGAAGAATTTGGGTATAGTCATCCAATGGGTGGCCTGACTATTCCATGTAGTGAATATACGTTCACCGATTTAGCTTCTCGTTTGGGTGCATTATGACACTTGTATACAACATTCTTAGTTATCATGAGTAGTTAAATGACCAGTAGAATTTTTTTTTTATCATTTGTAATTAGACAATTGTTCCATTTTTGTAAGAAACTTGAACCATAACTATTTAGAGTTTATTGGATTTTGTTTAGCGTTATGAGATAAGAAATGCAGAAAATTGCATCATCCACTATTTTGGCTATAATAATTTCTCATACCATGATGTGCGTCCCCAAGAAGATAAAACCACGTCATATCAGTTTGTTTTTTCAGAAACCGGTATGCAAAATGATAAAATGAATTAAGAAAAGTCTATATGAACGGATCATGAGCTTTGTCGCCATCCATCTTCCTGCATGTAATAAATTTATATTTTTGTATTCAAAGGGCATACCATATAGATACACATATCATGAAACAACTATAAAAAGTATGCTGAGCATAAAAATAAAAGGTAATAAATATAGTAGAAGATTAGAATGGGACTTTAGTTTACACATACAATGAAATAACTCCAAAAGAGTATGCTGACGCCTATGGAGCTCACACATTTGTAACTTGGTATTCATTGGAAGAGAACTAGAGGACCTGCTACAATCTGATAGCTATTACTGGAGGAATGCAAACTTATTTAATACAAATATACAAGAGTTTCTTATAGATTATTCTGGCAATAGGCTACATAGGACTACCTTAATGAATCAGATGAAGGGTTATGGCTTGTTATAATCATATATAATTAAACAGCCACATACACAAAATTTATTTTGATGATGTCCGCTTTTTTATTGATAAATCTTTAATTCATATGAAAATGGTAGAATCCCTCTAGGTGTGTATGTCTCCACACCTCTCCTCCTATCCCCTCGCGTAAAGCCTAATACATAGTGATAAATGGGAAGTTTGGACTAAAGTGGCAACAAATATTGATTACTTGTTGCCCCCCACATGGTTATTTTTGCTTATATGAGAGTTTAATTTGGCTAGTGTTGAAATATTTGATTAAAATACTCCATCATCTCCCAAAATAGACCATTGACCTTTCAAGCCACTTCTGGTCCTAGCTAATTGCCAGCCATTCTTTCCAATGCAATTTATTGTATTTTCCTTATTTAGTTTTTTGTATAGACTATATATTCTGTACGTAAGCTTGTTCATATACATAAAAAAGAAATAAGAAAAGAATTTCTGCTTTCTCTTCCATTCCTCTCATCATCATGGTCAACATGGTATCAGAGCGGTGTTTATGATCCAAAAACCATTTCTGCTCATCATCTACCAGAAGCAATGTCAGAAGAAGATAACAATAACCTAGCCATCCAAATAGCCAATCTCCTCAAAAATGGAGTTCAAATTCAAACCCAGAACCCAAAACCAAATCCTTCTGATAGCCTAAAAATTAGCCTGAATCTTACTAGCCAAAACTACCCTCTATGGGCTCGGATGATACGAGTCGCCATAGGGGGGAAATCGAAAACTCTTTTAAACCATCTCACCCAAAACCCGCCAGAACCCAGTGATGATCAGTGGGAACAAGATGATTTGATCGTTTTTTCATGGCTCATCCAAAATATAGAGCCGGTCCTTGCTAGTAACTTAACAGAGTTCCCAACAGCGAAAACGCTATGGGATGCTCTTACGGTTACGTATAGCAGCGGCAAAGACAAACTTCAGACTTTCGATCTCCACGTCAAAGCAAACGAGTTCAAGCAAAATGGCGTACCTTTAGAAGAATTTTGGATCGTGATGCAGGGTATCTGGGGAGAAATTGAATGACGAGATCCAAACCCAATGACATGTTCTACCGACATCGCCACTTACAACAAAGTCAGGTCAGAACACAAATTGTTTCAATTTCTCAATGCCCTTGATCGAAACTATGATTCCCTTAAAAGAGAGATCCTCCGGTGGGACCCCTTGCCGTCTGCTGAAGCCGCCTATGCTGCTGTCCGAAAAGAAACAGCGCATCAAAGTATTTTCGGGAACATACAACAAGGGGTGGCGTCGGGTCTGAACTCAACCGGTGATGGGTTAGGGCTCGTTTCCAAAGGTCGCCGGTCAGACCAGAAATTCAATCCGTCATCATCCCGGGTTGATAAAAGTAGATTGAAATGCGAACACTGTGGCATGACCAAGCATACGAAAGAACAGTGTTTCAAACTCGTGGGGTACCCGGAATGGTGGGCCGACGGACACAAAAAAGGGAGAGATGGCAAAGCCGCAGTCGCTGTGGGCAATCAAGGGACCACCAGCAGCGGCGATAGCAGTGACGACCACTCAAAACCCGCCGGAAATCAAGAGAGCACCAAAAAAGGAAACCATGGAGGGAATTGTTGTTCGACGGCAATTAAAGAAGAAGAATCAGGGGGCATCGCAGGTATAGGGTTTGAGAATTACACCTCAAACCCTTCATTCTCTCAACATTTTCATTCACAACCCTATAGTTCCAATATGACAGTCAAGTCAACAAATTCTTTTAACGTCGGGAAAGTTAACATAGCAACAAAAAATATAAAAAATAAAGACTCATGGATATTTGATTGTGGTGCTACTGATACAATGACTTTTGAAATTTCTGACATGTGCTCAATGTCAAAACCGCAAAAATCAAGAATTCATACTGCAAATGGAGAAGTTCTCCAAGTCAAAGGAGGAGGGACCATTCAAATTTCACCAAACATGAAATTAAAAAATTGTCTCTATGTTCCATCCTTATCTCATAAATTGCTATCGATCAGTCATGTTACCAAAGAATTAAATTGTGTTGTTCTAATGCATCCAACCTTCTGTATCTTACAGGACATCAGGACGGGGAAGATCATTGGGCGTGGTACTGAGCAACAAGGACTATACTATGTGGATGAAATGACTCGACAAGGTACTGTAATGCTAGCTCATGGATCTACAGATAGGGAGGCTTGGTTATGGCATCGAAGATTGGGACACTCATCCAATGGATACTTGCATCATTTATTTCCTGAATTATTCCCAACAAATAAAGTCTTAAATTGTGAGACATGTTTTTTGGCTAAGAGTCATAGACACACTTTCAAATCAAATGATACTAAGGTTGATTTTCCTTTTTTGTTGATTCATTCGGATGTGTGGGGGCCAGCAAAAGTTGAGGGGGGACAAAATTTCCGGTATTTCGTTGCATTCATTGATGATTGCACCCGCATGACTTGGATTTACCTCTTGAGAAATAAATCCGAAGTTTTTTCAAAATTCAAAAGTTTTTGTGCCATGGTTAAAACCCAATTTAAAAGTGATATACAAATTCTTAGGTCCGATAATGGGGGGGAATTTGTTAATACTTCCATGAAACAGTTTTGTCAAGAAAAGGGAATAATTCATCAAACCTCATGTGCTCACACCCCCGAACAAAATGGGGTATCTGAAAGAAAAAACCGCTTCCTCTTAGAAATAACCCGTGCGCTCATGATTGAATCCCAAGTTCCGAAATCTTTTTGGCCCGAAGCTCTTGCCACAGCAACCTATCTTGTGAACCGTCTTCCAACAAGAGCCCTTGACTTAAAAACTCCAATTCAAGCCATGTCTAAATTTCACAAACCTCCATCTACCCTTACCCTTGAACCTCGTGTCTTTGGTTGTTCTGTGTTTGTTCACATACCAAAATCAGAACGTTCCAAACTTGATGCATGTGCTGAGAAATGTGTGTTTGTCGGTTACGGAGTCAATCAACAAGGTTATCGATGTTACAGTCCGAGCAAATGTCATATGTACACCACGATGAATTGTGACTTTCTCGAAACCGAATATTTCTACAATATCCAACATATTGGTCAGGGGGAAAAGGAGTATGATGACACATTGGGTTGGATAAAATGGATGCCATCATCAGTAGAAATTAATCACGGAACCCAAACCATGTCACAATCCACAAGTCGAGAAGACAGTACCACTAACAATGATCCTCCCAACCTGACGTCAGAGGTAAGTAATTCTCAATCTCAAGAGCATGTTGATTCTCCCATTGTTTCTGAGTCATCTACTAACTGTGAAACTCATGAAAATGTTGAAGCTCCTGATTTGCCTAACCATACGACAGAACACGAGTCATCACAGGTTGAACAAGCCAGATATGTTCTACCCCCAAGATCCAACAGAGGAGTTCCTCCAAAAAGATACTCTCCCGAGAAGGAAGCTCGAAGTTCTCAATACCCGATGGCAAACGTGGCAGCCGGAAATTTATCACAAGAAGCCCAGGCTTTTGCCACATCTCTATGCTATGAAGAAATTCCAACTACAGTTGAACAAGCTCTTGAGTCTAAGGACTGGAGAAAGGCTATGAAAACTGAAATGGATGCACTGAATAAAAATGACACATGGGAAAAATGTACCCTTCCTCCTGGAAAAAAACCAGTAGGATGTCGTTGGGTCTTCACTATAAAGTATAAGCCGGATGGAACCATTGAAAGATACAAAGCCCGACTTGTAGCAAAGGGATACACTCAAACTTACGGAATTGACTATTCCGAGACATTTTCTCCCGTGGCCAAAATCGACACAATTAGGGTCCTATTCTCTATAGCTGCAAATAAAGGTTGGCCTCTCCTTCAATTTGATGTAAAAAATGCCTTTTTACATGGAGAACTTAAAGAAGAAGTCTATATGGAACCCCCTCCCGGATTCAAGGGAGACTCTAAAGAAGTATGTCGCTTGAAGAAATCCTTATATGGATTAAAACAGTCTCCTCGTGCTTGGTTTGGCAGGTTTACTTTAGCCATGAGAAAATATGGCTTCAAACAGAGTAACTCAGATCATACTCTGTTCCTTAAACGGAGGAATGGACTTGTAACATGTTTAATTATTTATGTTGATGATATGATAATCACAGGTAATGATGAGGAAGAGATGAAAAGGTTAAAGATAAATCTATTCAAAGAATTCGAAATGAAGGATCTGGGAAGACTTAAATATTTCCTTGGAATCGAAGTCCTGAGGTCCAGGCAGGGGATTTTTATCTGCCAAAAGAAATACGTCCTTGACCTGCTGGCAGAAACAGGGATGATAGATTGCAAACCTGTGGATACTCCTATGATGGTGAACCAAAAGCTCTATATGGAGGAAAAGGCTAAGTTGGCCGACAAGGGAAAATATCAACGGATAGTAGGTAAACTAATATATCTCTCACATACCCGGCCTGACATTGCTCACGCAGTGGGAGTGGTGAGCCAATTTATGCATCAACCTCAAGTTACCCATATGGAAGCTGTGTGGAGAATTATCAGATATCTCAAAGGGACACCTGGTCATGGAGTCCTGTTCAAGAAAAATGGGCATCTAGAAACCCAAATATATACCGATGCGGACTGGGCAGGGGATAAAGGAAATCGGAGATCAACATCTGGTTACTTTACCCTTGTTGGTGGGAATCTTGTTACTTGGAGGAGCAAGAAACAAAAGGTGGTGGCTCTTTCAAGTGCCGAAGCAGAATTTCGAGGAATAGCACGCGGTCTAGCAGAGATACTTTGGATACGGAAACTCTTGACAGAAATCGGGTACCCTCCAACCCAATCCAGCAAAATTATGTGCGATAACGAAGCAGCTATTCAAATTTCAGAGAATCCAGTCCAACATGATCGCACAAAACATGTTGAAGTAGACCGACACTTCATCAAAGAAAAACTTGAAAAAGGGATAATTGAACTTCCGTTTGTCCGCTCAGAAGACCAACTCGCAGATATATTAACAAAGGCGGTCAATGGAAAAACTTTTAATCATTGTCTTGGCAAGTTGAGTATCGAAAATCCCACTACTCAACTTGAGGGGGAATGTTGAAATATTTGATTAAAATACTCCATCATCTCCCAAAATAGACCATTGACCTTTCAAGCCACTTCTGGTCCTAGCTAATTGCCAGCCATTCTTTCCAATGCAATTTATTGTATTTTCCTTATTTAGTTTTTTGTATAGACTATATATTCTGTACGTAAGCTTGTACGTAAGCTTGTTCATATACATAAAAAAGAAATAAGAAAAGAATTTCTGCTTTCTCTTCCATTCCTCTCATCATCATGGTCAACAGCTAGAAGATACTCCAAGTATGCTTTAGTTAGGTGTTTGATGCTTCAAATCTACTATAAGAAATTATGGGAATCTCCCCTTTCAGACTATTAGCTCTGGAGAATTCTTCTTAAGACTTGTCTTATAGTTAAAACGTAAACTGATTCTATCTTAGGAACCCTAGGAGAAAATACGTATAAGATGCTTATATCAATCTACAGACAATCTTCAAATCGAGTTAAAACTGTTCTTGAGAAAACTAGTTACACTGAATTTTGTTTGTCATTCAAGTCTACATTATATCATTAATCAATACAGAGTGGATTTTAAAGAAGTCTGAATTTGAGTTTTAAAACAACCTGGACAACTGATTTGCGTCACATGTCGCAAAAAGGTCAGTGATTAGTGCTAATAAAAAAACTGTTACAACTATAATGCAATAACTTGAACTCATAATGCGCCCAGACGAGTTGTGAGATCAAAGAATGTGTGCTCACTACATGGGATTGTGAGGCCACCCATTGGATGGTCATATCCATACTCTTCCTCTGCCTGATGTAATAAGTCTTGAAATGAAGGTTGGCTTAACATCGACACAGGAACCACAAAGCGCTTCTTTTCTTGCTCTTTCTCCCCAACATAAACTGCAAAATAGCCTTTTGGTAAATCCATTGTTGATGTGCGTGTTCCATTTGACAAAGATCTTTGGAGAATGTGTTTTGCTTGAATGATCCGAGGCATACGAATACCCATTTTTATGAAGGTTGCTGAAGGAAGTAAAATAATGTGATTATTTTCTTTGTTAAAAGATGCTGCAGAGGAGCTATAGAGGAAAGTGTGCTGGTGCTTTGCCTATTACATGTTTTATATAATGGTTTATTGAAGCTTCAAATTAATGTACTGTAGTTGATAAGAAAGCAATTAAATTACAGATAGCGACGTTGTGACAGAAAGGCAATATCATGTGCTCTGTTTCTCAACTTGCAAGAAAGTATGATCTTACATATCACAACCATATATTCAGAGATAAAATAATGGATTACACTTGTACTTGTATACCTAAAAGAATTAATCATTGAGGAAAACATGTATGGCCAATATTCTCTATAGAAGGTAAGTGGTGAAGAACTCTACAAACATCATGGGCCCATGTGATGTTAATGGGAGTGTGGCACTGGGGTTTTCTTACAACAGGTGTGGCCTATGATGTATTATGTATATGGATATAATTCATCGTATTGATTAGGAAGCCTTTGTATATAGGCATCATCACATGGTTTTTTTTTATTTGGATGGACCAAGCAATCCTTGAAATATATGTGATGCTATATTAGCCTTTAGATTCACAAATTAATTATGTATTTGTTTTTCGTTTTTATAACAGGAAAGACGCATGTGACCTTGATCCCATTTCCATCATATGTCACCATCTGTCATCTAGTTTTCCATATACCATATGGATATATAAACCATTCAAGATGAATAACACAACCTCAGATTCACAGCTTTTCCCCAAGAAGTCGTGCTTTGAGAATTTTCATTCACCGTAAGCCTTTTGAAGTTAACAGACAATACATCCTTATAAAATGGTCATCCTTATGCCCCGCATCACTCAAGCAAAGCAAATTCTTAAACGGTCATTCACAAATGGAAGTAGCACAACGAAATCTATGGATATCCCAAAAGGCTGTTTAGCGGTTTATGTTGGTGAGCAAGAGAAGAAGAGATTTATAGTTCCCGTATGGTTGTTAATGGAACCTACTTTTCAACAACTGCTTGATCAGGCTGAGGAAGAATTTGGCTATAGTCATCCAATGGGTGGCCTGACTATTCCATGTAGTGAATATACGTTCACCGATTTAGCTTCTCGTTTGGGCGCATTATGACTTGTATACAGCAATTGTTAGTTATCATTTGTAGTTGACTGACCAGTAGAATTTTTTTTTTATCATTTGTAATTAGAGACAATTGTCCCATTTTTGTAAGAAACTTGAACAAGGAACTATTTAGACTTCATTGTATTCTGTTTAGCATTATGAGATAAGAGATGAAATGCAGAAAATTGCACAATCTACTATTTTGGCTCTAATTATTTCTCATACCTTGAAGTGTGTCCCTACTATATGCAGATAAAATCACCTCATACGTCAGTTTCTTTTTTCAGAAACCGATATATAAAATGATATAATGAATTAAGAAAAGGCTACATGAGAACGGATCATGAGCTTTTTTGCAATCCATCTTCCTGTATGTAATAAATTTATGTTTTTGTATTCAAAGGGCATACCATATAGATACACATATAATGAAACAACACCTAAAAAGTATGCCGGCCATAAAAGTTAATAAATAATAAACATAGTAGTACATGAGAATGAGACTGAGCATAAAAAGTAATAAATAGTAAACATAGTAGTACATGAGAATGAGAGTGTTGTTTATACAAGAGATAAATATTTGTATTCAGTTTAGGAAATATTTATTTAAATATGAAGTACACAACACTAGACTTACTTCAACGTAAAACACTGCATGTTCTGTTTCATTTTATGTTCTATTTTTTTTTTCCTGTTTTGTACCCTCTCTCTCTCTCTCTCTCTCTCTCTCTCTCTCTCTCTCTCTATATATATATATATATATATATATATATATATATATATATATATATATATATATATATATATATATATATATATATTTCATAATGCATTTTCTGTTTAAAGAAAACATAAAATCAACCTGATGCCTATGGAGCTCGGAGGTTTATAACTTGATTTTCATTGGAAGATAACTATAAGATCTGCAACAATTATTAGTGGAGGAATGCAAACAGATTTAGTACAAATATACAAGAGTTTCTTATCGGGCAAGATTATTCTTGCAAAAAGCAACATAGGACAAATTTAATGAATCAGATGAAGAGTTTTGGCTTGTCTTAATCATAAATAATTAAGAACCCACATATGTAAATTTTTTTTTGATGATGCTGCTTTTTATATATACATTTTTAATTCATATGAAAATGGTAGAATTCATCTTCGTGTCTATATCTCCACCCCACCCCCCCCCCCCCCTCCTCCTATCCCTTCGCGTAAAGCCTAGTCCATAATGATAAATGGGATGTTTGGACTAATGTGGCAACGGATATTGATTACTTCCCCCACCCACACACACACATGGATGGGTGTTTAATGCTATAAATCTACTATAATAAATTATAATGCGAAATTTTCGTTATCTCCCCTTTCCCAGTACTAGCTCTGGAGAATGATTATCTTAAAACTTTTCTTGTGGATCCAAACTTTTGCACATAGTTATAGATTCTAGTAATTTAGCTCTATGACTAGTGCTACTTTTTATTATGGATCACATACTTGTTAGTCAACTGAAGTGCTGAACAAGACTTGGGTCCATGGCCTTGTGATATATATATATATATATATATATATATATATATATATATATATATATATATATATATATATATATATATATATATATATATATATATATATATATATATATATATATATATATATATATATAGGATGGTTCAATTGAGAAAAAAACGTTGAGAATGAGATAATCATTCTCACCCAATCATTTAATTAGCTTCTAAACATAAAGGACACGGTGGCAAACTTGTAAATATTATATAATAGCCTTCAATCACAAATACGTAACTGTAGAGAGTTAGATAACAGTTGAAATCCATTTCAATAGATCATTCATCATCCAAATTTCTCTTCCAACATTCAACAATCATCCAGATTTCTTCAATTAAATCATCGTTCAACGTCATCTTGTGTTAATCAATAATCGATCTATGTCAATAACACGTTCATCAACACCATTCAACAGTTGACAACAAAAATTCGTTTTTTGTTTTTTCAATCTAACCTTCAATTCTATTTGAATGCGAGCATATCTTCAACATCAACGATTAATTATACTCACAGCATCATTAGATTAACATCATCGATAATCAACAAAAAATTCAATTCATATCATTCATTCTACATCATTCATAAAATAAAACATCGAAATAAAGGTTAGAAAAAGATCAAATTATTTTTTGTTTGAAAATTTTTATATAATTCTCTATCAATCTGCTATTTTGTAAAATTTAAATAGTCAAAGTATCATATTTTTAATATTTTTAAAAAAGTTAACTTGTATACACTCTAACTATTTGATGAAATGCATAAACTAAATTATCATGTTATATTCACATAGAAAATGTTTTCTCATGTGAATCAATATATGATTTGTAACACTCGTTTATTTATTAGATACATAAATAAATTAGTGAACGAATTGTAGCTCTAAAATAAATAGTTATATTTCAAAGGATGGTTTCGAAGAGCTAATTGTCATAATTTTAGAAGTTGGGGGTTAAAAATGTAAGTTCCGGATTGGATTTGTAATGAATTTTAATGATGAGGGTTTAAACAATAAGTTATGGATTCGTTTTGAAAGAAAAGGTAGAAGGAGGGGCAAAGTTGGTCATTATGGAAATAATGCTTATGGGCTCGGGAGTATATAACCGTTGCCTAACCCTAACCCTAAAGAACTATGACAGCCGCCAACTTCACCCCTTACATCTTCTCCAACGATGCCACCCTTATGACTCCCTCTGGCGCCACCATCTCCCCTCCGCCATGCCGCAACCGCCATGCCACGTTTCCGATTAGCGAAGGCTGCCAGCGACCTCAACACTATCAGCGTCACTTCACGATTTCTTCTTCTCCTTATGCTGCCCTCTAGCCGCCGCCTCTGTGACACCATGGTGAACCGCCGATTATGTGAATCCGGCGAAAAGAGTGAAGACCGAGACAGCGGTTGCTGTTGCTGCTCTAGATCGCTGCTAACGCTTCCATCCACGTTGTTTCCGCAACTGCCGCCGCTCACCACTGCTGAAATGGTGGGTGCGTGTGAGCTTCAGCCGTGTATCGCAGTCATGGGGGTGCTCTTGGGTTGCTGATGTCGATTTGGACTCTTGATGGACTGGAAGACCTGAAGAAAAAACACCCTGGCCGCTGCTAGCAAAGATATTTCCGTTATGCCGCCTTCTCGTGTCACCACTGCCACCGTACGCCGCCTGGTGGGTGGTTGACTTTCTTTTCCGAGTGAAGAAGAAAATATGCGTGTTTCAGTTGGTGTGTATGTGTGCATAGCTGTAACTCTCGAAAATGACATCACCACCACCATAGGGTGGTGGCTGCCGCCACTCACCACCACCGGCCAACACAAGGTGGTTATGTGTGTGTGTGTTTTTAGCATTAGTGTGTGTGTGTTTATTTCGGAATTTGGCATTGTACATTGTAACAAAAATGGAATAATGTAAAGAAATTGAAAAACCACCACCTTTCCGCCACCGACCGTCGTGTCGTGTGGCGGTGTGCTTAGTTGTGTTGGGATTGCTAGTTTGGGATGTTTGGACAAGGGACTAAAACCCTAATTGGCCTTGAAACCCTAATGGGCCTAATGAGGATTAATGGACATAAAAGCCCAAACATGTGATCAATGGGCTTAAGGAAACGCTAATGGGTCTAATGTACCCTAATTGACGCAAAGAGACCTTAATAGGCCCAATAAAGCCCTAAATGACCTAAAAGCCCAACAAACTAATAAATGGGCTAGTATTTGGGTTGGAAACCCTAATTAGGGTTTGGAAAACCCTAATGCCGTCAAAACCCTAATTTTGGGAATTTATTCGGAACATACGGTTGCTGTTGCTGCTCTAGATCGCTGCTAACGCTTCCATCCACGTTGTTTCCGCAACTGCTGCCGCTCACCACTGCTGAAATGGTGGGTGCGTGTGAGCTTCAGCCGTGTATCGCAGTCATGGGGGTGCTCTTGGGTTGCTGATGTCGATTTGGACTCTTGATGGACTGGAAGACCTGAAGAAAAAACACCCTGGCCGCTGCTAGCAAAGATATTTCCGTTATGCCGCCTCCTCGTGTCACCACTGCCACCGTACGCCGCCTGGTGGGTGGTTGACTTTCTTTTCCGAGTGAAGAAGAAAATATGCGTGTTTCAGTTGGTGTGTATGTGTGCATAGCTGTAACTCTCGAAAATGACATCACCACCACCATAGGGTGGTGGCTGCCGCCACTCACCACCACCGGCCAACACAAGGTGGTTATGTGTGTGTGTGTTTTTAGCATTAGTGTGTGTGTGTTTATTTCGGAATTTGGCATTGTACATTGTAACAAAAATGGAATAATGTAAAGAAATTGAAAAACCACCACCTTTCCGCCACCGACCGTCGTGTCGTGTGGCGGTGTGCTTAGTTGTGTTGGGATTGCTAGTTTGGGATGTTTGGACAAGGGACTAAAACCCTAATTGGCCTTGAAACCCTAATGGGCCTAATGAGGATTAATGGACATAAAAGCCCAAACATGTGATCAATGGGCTTAAGGAAACGCTAATGGGTCTAATGTACCCTAATTGACGCAAAGAGACCTTAATAGGCCCAATAAAGCCCTAAATGACCTAAAAGCCCAACAAACTAATAAATGGGCTAGTATTTGGGTTGGAAACCCTAATTAGGGTTTGGAAAACCCTAATGCCGTCAAAACCCTAATTTTGGGAATTTATTCGGAACATACGGGAATTATTAATAACGTGGAATAATAAATAATAATCATTGGGTAGATTAATCTAAGCGGTAGTGGACTTAATGGATTAAAAGTCTTTAGAGGATTAAGTCCTTAATGGGTTAAGCAGGAAACTTAACCCTAATCATCAGTTTATGTGAAACCCTAATTCCGCTTGGGTTTATTGTTGGGCCTTCTAGTGGGCCTTGATAATTGGGAAATTAATGGGCTTTGAGGTAAGGCTTATATGAGGAGTTGGGCCAATTTGTAAAATTGGGCCATAAATGGGCCATGGTTTGGGCCTTAGTGATTACATGACATTAGGTCATTAGAAGGTCAAATGTCAGACTGGACTTTTGGTTGGGCCTTATGGTAATACCTTATAAAGGTTTGGGCCCAATTTCGAAAATTGGGCCATGTGTTGGGCTTAGGTTCTTAGTTGACTTTGGGCCTATGGTTTGGGCCTTGGGCTTTAATAAGCCAAGCTTGGGGTAATGTAGCAATTATCCAAGTATGTATTATGGTTATGTGTTGGGACCCAATTATTATTTGGGTGTTATTTTGAAATTGACAGTTCGAGAACCTGTCATCTAGCAGCTGGGGTTGAGTCTGCAGGACTACAGCAGTGTGGGATTGTGTCTACGGGACTTCCGCAGTATGAGGTGAGTTACCTTCCAGTAGGGGTGGGTCTAAGGTCACATTGTCGGCTCACCAACAGGGGTAGTTGGTAGATAATTGTCTTTGTGATAATTATCTTAGTATGCTTATATGATATGCTATGTGTGTCAGTGGTAGTAGTAGGGAATAGTTCTTCCCTGATTCGGTCGTTAGGATCGAAGGGTAGGGCAGTACCCTAGAAATGTCTGACTGTATAATTATATCATGTTATTATATGATAGTGGTAGGGGGTGAAATAGTCCCCGGTTACCAGTTGAAAGATACCGATGGCAGTTACCGGTTGAAAGATACCGATGGTGGATACCGGTTGAAAGATACCGATGGCAGATACCGGTTGAAAGATACCGATGGCAGATACCGGTTGAAAGATACCGATGGCAGTTACCGGTTGAAAGATAACGAAGGGGTATATATATATATATATATATATATATATATATATATATATATATATATATATATATATATATATATATATATATATATTCTTATAATAATGTTTAAACATGTATATATATTTCTTATATTTCATATATGTACGTAATGATCTTGTTAAGGACAGACACCGAGTCCTATATAAAGAAATTTGTACATTTTATTTATCATAACATAATTGTGTAATTCTTTGATAATAATATTACAACCAAACATGCAACAAGAGTGGTACAAATATTATGTTTTATTCATGGTTATGATCTTTGAGTTTTAGGAACAGGAGAGAGAGATAATAACAGTAATGCTTGATCTTTGAATTGTTTGTATCGGTCAAAGCATAAGCTTATTCTAGCTTAGGAACCCAAGGAGGAAATACGTATATGATGCTTATATCAGTCTACAAACAATCTTCAAATTGAGTCAAACTTTTCTTGAGAAAACTATTTACATTGAATTTTGTTTGTCAGTCAAGTCTAGATTATATAGTTAACCAATACATAGTGGATTCGAATGAAGTCCAAATTTGAGTTTCAAAACAATCCGGACAACTGATGTGGTGTCACATGTTGCAAAACGGTCAGTGATCGGTACTTTACAAAAGAAACTATTTACAAATTCAATGCACTAAATTGAATTCATAATGCGCCTAGACTGGCTAAGAGATCAAAGAATATGTGCTCGCTACATGGGATTGTGAGGCCACCTATTGGATGGTCATATCCATACTCTTCCTCTCCCTTATGTAATAAGTCTTGAAATGAAGTTTGGCTTAACAGCGACGCAGGAACTACAAAGTGCTTCTTATCATGCTGCCCAACATAAACTGCAAAATATCCTTTTGGAAGATCCATTGTTGATGTGCGAGTGCCACTTGACAAAGACCTTCGGAGAATTTGTTTTGCTTGAACGATCCAAGGGATACGAATACCCATTTTGCTGAAGGTTGCTGAAGGAAGTAAAACAATGTGAGAGTATTTTCTTTGTTAAAACATATTGCGGAGGAGTTACAGAAGGTAAACGGTGAAGAACACTACAAACATCATGCGCCCATGTGATATTAATGGGAGTGTGGCTCTGCTTCCTAACAAACCCATAGTTCTGTCAAAACCCATTGGGGTTTTCTTACAACACATGTGGCCTATGATGTATTATGTATACAGATATAATTCAACACATTGAATAGGAAACCTTAGTATAGGCATCATCACATGGTTTTTGTATTTCAATGGACCAACCAATCCTTGAAATATTTGTGATCCAATATTGGCCTTTAGATTCATAAATTAATTATGTTTTTTCTTCTTTTTTTACAACAGGAAAGACAAAGGCATGTGGTATTGATCCCATTTCCACCATATGTCACCATTTGTCATCTAATTTTCCATATATCATATGGATATATAAACCATTCAATATGAATAAAACAACCAGAGATTCACATCTTTTCCACATGAAGTCGTGCTTTGATAATTTTCATTCACCTTAAGCCTTTGGAAGTTAACAGACAATACCCTGCTTATAAAATGGCCATCCTTATGCCCCACGTCACTCAGGCAAAGAAAATTCTTAAACGGTCATTCTCAAATGGAAGTAGCATAACAAAATCTATGGATATCCCAAAAGGCTGTTTAACACTTTATGTTGGTGAGCAAGAGAAAAAGAGATTTGTAGTTCCTGTATGGTTTTTAATGCAACCTAGTTTTCATGAATTGCTAGATAAGGATGAGGAAGAATTTAGGTATAGGCATCCAATGGGCGGCCTGACTATTCCATGTAGTAAATATACATTCATGGATCTAGCTTGTCGTTTGGGCACATTATGACTTGTATACAACATTCTTAGTTATCATGAGTAGGTCACTGACGAGTAGAACTTTTTTATCATTTGTATTGAGACAGTTGTCCCATTTTCTAAGAAACTTGAACAAGGAACTATTTAGACTTCATTGTATTCTGTTTAGCATTATGAGATAAGACATGAAATGCAGAAAATTGCACAATCTACTATTTTGGCTATAAAAATTTCTCATACCTTGAAGTGCGTCCCTTCGCCGATAAAATCTCCTCATATGTCAGCTTCAGAAAGTGATATATAAAATGATAAGATGTATTAAGAAAAGGCTACATGAGAACGGATCATGAGCTTTGTCACAATTCATCTTCATGTATGTAATAAATTTATGTTTTTTGTATTCAAAGGGCATACCATATAGATACACATATAATAAAACAACTCCCAACAAGTTGGGCATAAAAAGTACGGTTTTTGGCACTGTAGCATACCAAAGTTTGGTCATTTTACAGACTTAGTCGCTTAAGTTTTTTTGTGCCTAACAGACCATTAAAGTTGAATTTTATCTATCAATTACACCATTATATAACCTGATATAGGAAGAGCCGATTACTTGAGTGACTAAATATGTAAATTTGCCAAATTTTGTTGTGACACAATGCTACAAACCCCATATGGGTTTTACTCAAAACATTCAACGATGTAAGCATGTCACCCGTGAACCAGATAAGTTTTCCCCCAAACCCTTAATTTGTTAGTATCTCCTAACGTTAAAGACCAATTGAGCACAAAAATTACTTGAGTAACTAAATGTGTAAATTCGCCAAACTTTGTTGTGCTACAGTGAAAAAAACCATAAAAAGTAATAAATCGTAAACATAGTAGTGCATGAGAATGAGACTATAGTTTATACCGCCTCTGTTGTTATATGTGTATAGAATACCTTTGTTCACGGAAAACGTAAAAAACAACTTGATTCCAGGCGTCAATAACTTGCCATTCAAGGGAATAGAAATGAGGACACACACACACACACACACACACACACACATATATATATATATATATATATATATATATATATATATATATATATACACACACACACACACACATACACACACATACACTACCATATGAAAAGGATAGTATCTCCATCCCTCCCTTCCTCCCTCTATCTATCCATAATATAAACGGAAAATTTTGTCAATTTTTCCATGACAGTTGAATACTTGTTCCCCCACTTAGATGTTTTGCTTATGTAATAGTTTCGTCAAGGTTGTTCTCCTTGTTTGCATTACATAGGTGTTCGATGCCTCACATTTAATATAACTAATGCTATAAAGGCTTTTTTATAAGAACTTAGGGTCAAGTATCCTTTTCTTGCATGATTTTGGGGTTTTCAAGTATCCTTTTCAAACAAGAAAAACAAAAAGTGTTGTGTTTAATATAGTAACCTTAAAAAAATTTCCACTATGGGTTGCCAAGATACATTTTAAGTGGTTCTACTAGACCACCGAACTTATAGAAGGCTTGGACTTTACCATCAAGTAGCAAAAACGAGCAGAGAAGTATATTAGAGGAGTCTATTGTGATTTTATAGTGTGTCCAAATGGTGGTCTTGAAGTTGTATTTATACAACAAATGAAACCAACACACTCTAGTGGTGGTATTGTGTAACCGACCAAAGATTAAAGGAAGCCTTTCATATCCCCGTCTTAAACATATTATATATATATATATATATATATATATATATATATATATATATATATATATATATATATATATATATATATATATATATAGATAGATAGATATAGATCAAACCTAATTTCTAAATATCATATTTACCCTTAATAAGTTTAAAAATATTGTATTTACCCTAATCTTTTTTCTTAAACATAATAATAATTTTAATGTTTTTATCAATTGACTACTATACCCCTTTATAAATCTTAGTTTAAAAACAATGTTTATACACTTCATAAACATCCAAAACCCCGACTCGACCACATGTTGCTGAAATTTACCTCCAAAGTTTCATCCTAATATGGAAACAAATATAAAAAGCTTAGAATCGGCATCCATAGATTGTTAATTTCACAAAATAAAAAGTTTTGTTTCATCCATCCCACAAATTTGTGTATCTATTTCTCCATTATCCTTATGTGTTGTTGTATTCCAATAAAAAATGAAACTCTGTTTCCTCCAAATATTATCACTTATGAATGTTGGTTATACTATTTACCTATTGTGTGTATCAACAATCACGTAAGTATTGCATACTGTAACATCTAATTTTTGGATATTTCTTATTTTTGGATAGCGGACCGTAATTTGATCGAGTAAAGGTCTCAGGTTTCATGGGTTAAAGTTTGGACATTATTAGATGTTGATAATGTTGGTTAAGTGATTTGAGGCCAAGAACTGTGTTTTGGAGCCAAAGGACTAAAATGGGAAAAGTGATATTGCGAACTCTTTTCATGTATTAATGAATTAAGTCCATTATGTTTTAAGTCAAAAGAAATTAGATATAATTGTGAGGCTTGTTAATACCTTTGTGTGCATATAAATATTATGACATGGTGAGTTGTGTAACCCAAGTCCATAAAATTAGTGTTTTGCTTCGTATTTAAATGCATTTTTCTATGTTTTAAGTCACTTTTTAGCCTCCATCACATCAAGAGCTCTTTTGGAGCAAACCCTAGCCTCCTTTTCCCAAGTATGAGCCTCTTCTCTCCTCTATTTTTGGAACTTTTTGGGCTTGTTTTGCTCGTTGAAGGTTTTTGAGTGCTCATTTGGAAGCAAGGACACAAGAAGCTTGTTAGAATCTGGTTTGCTAGTCATCTTTTGGGCTTATGTAAGTCATCAAGCTTGTTGCTTTATAGTTCATTCTTAGTAGGTCTAGGTTTTGAGCTAGTTTCTCCTTGTTTATGATGTTTTGAGCGATTTATTGCAATAATTTTGCATGTTAATTGCTCTTTTAAGTCCCACGAGTATTATATGTTTCAGATCTAGATTCACAACTTGTTTTGGTGCCATGCATGTGGATTTCACCAAATTTTCCTTTATTTTAACCAAGTTTGGTGAAGGAAATGTATGACAATAAAGTTATGATTTTTATTAACAATTAGGGTGACATGAAGCTTTTTGGAAAGTATTAGGATTTATCTTCACAGATTAAGGACAAAACAAGGTTTGGAATCTATCAAGCAGACCACGACATAACTAAGGACTGGCCATGTTGTAGTGAGCAGATTCATCGTGATTGTTGTCTGAGCTGGACTACGGTTCGGTTAAGGTCTCGCCACGGCGCGGTGGTCGTTTATCATTGACTTTTGACCAAGTTTGAGGTTTTTCATTTATTAGTAAAAGTGTATCTTTGACCAGTTGGGCAAAATGGACTTTTACCCTAAAGAAGGGGTTTAAAGAGAAAATTTTATTAGAAGAGCTAGTTAATTAGATTTTATACCTTAAATAATAAATTAGGGTCATTATTGTGTAGTATTTCGAGACAGTATCAGTACTGCTCAGCTCGATGTGAGTGGATTGCTTTATCATTCACTCATGTGAGTTCTCGCAAACTTAATTACTATATATATTATGTGTCATATGCTATCGAGACCACATATAGACCTCTTAGAGAGAATCTAGAGGAATCAGGACCATGACATACCTCTCTAAGGGAAGTCTTCAAGACCATGATAGACCGATCAAAGGGAAGTGGTCAATACCAAGTCAAGTAGAGATAGACCAGTCACAGTCATAGGGAATCTTGTGATCGTGGTCATTTATGTTAGCATGCTAATAGGTTTACAATTCATTGTATATGCTTATGTGTTATGTTATGTTCTTATGTGCTCATTAATATGTTTATGTGTAAGTTTCAGAACGCATATAATTTATATAGTGATTAAGTGTTTTGATTACTCACTAAGCCTCAGCCTTATAATTATTACTTTATGTTTTTAGTTGTTGGTCTTTTAGGTCCGAAGGGCAAGGAGCTGGCATGATTGGAACATCTGGACATTCTCAGAGGGGCATGACATCTGGTTTATCTACTCTATTTTGTGATATGGTTTCCAAAACAAGACTTAGGTTCCGCTTTGTATTGTGATTATGTTGACCTAACATGAAAATATAATTTTATGATTTGTTAATGATTATTAATAAAACCTTTTGGTAAAACTACACTCTAATTTTCAAAAAAGTTTATGGATGATTTTGGGATGTTACACATACCTTCGCCTTTCTCACTTGTGCCTCAATATCTTGATACCATACACAATGTTTTCACATAACATTTAAACTTAAGAATCGTTGATACATTGCAATGAGAAAATTTAAAAAATCAGTTACTTAGTTAACTGAATGGTTACTTTCTGTTTGAAACTTAAATAAGGTGCCCATCCATGTAACAAGAATCACATAGCCGTGGTCGCGTTTCATATGAAATGTTTTGTGAAATTAATAGTTCATGTTGTTTCCATGTGGTTTGTCTCAAACTATATACTATATATACTAGTATGAAACATTAGAGGTAAATGCCGACAACATTTTGGTCAAGTAAAGGTTTTGGGGTATTTTATGAAGGGTATTGAACATATTTGAAAATTATATTTATGAGAGGGGTATAATAGTTAATTGATGATGATGATGATAATAATAATAATAATAATAATAATAATAATAATAATAATAATAATAATAATAATAACAAAGATTTACAATGGTTATAAAATGTTTAAAGAAGATTTGGGAAAATACGATAATTTGACAGTTATGAAGGGTAAATATGGTATTTATAAATTAGGTTGGGTAAATATGATACTTTTATGTTTAAGAAAAGTATATACAAAATTCTTCCAAGATTAAATACACAATATGCAACAGAAATTGGTGTTTAAAATGTAATTAAATGTTAATGTTAATTACGGTCATTCAGTATTGTTCATTCATACCTACAAGACGTGAGCTCGTACAAATGTTTAGTGAACCCAACCAAATTTGGTTTGCATTTATGCCTCATACATGTACAAAAGAGAGCATTTGTTGTTTAAGTCTTACAAAGCTTAGAAAAATTCTTACTTCTAAAACAACTTTCTTTACCTTCCCCAACCTATGTGGGGTGAACTCAAAATCCATTAAAACCTAGTTTTTTACTTTTTCCAGCAGCCTTACTATAAATATTATCTTTGCATTCATCTTAAATCCCATTGGCGTGTGTGATGTACCAAAATGAAAGTATCATGTAAAAGAACATAAACATATAACCATTTATTCATTACAATAATGTTTTATAGTCGAATTTCAAGTTCAAAAATGAGAAAACCCAATTTTATAAATCGGTTAAAACCATTTTTCCAACAATCCCCCACATGAATGCAAATTCATCACATATTTTCAATCCACCCAAATAAAATCCAACAGTTGAACCATCCCTTAAGATATATATTTATTTTACTAGCATACTAGTAGATAACATGTCTTTTAACTATTATGTCATTCGTGTATATAATCAATATGTGTCTCCCATGTTCTCCATGACCTATTTAGGTTCTGATTGTTGCGTATGTTCTGGTAATAGACATTGGCATGGTTTTGACCTCTGAGGAATGTGCCAACACAATTTCCTTTAAAGCGAACATACTTATCTCTCACATAAATGACTACATTGTAATCATTAAAAGCTAATGCATAACGGGATTTCCAATTTATCATGGATGTTAGCTAGTAAATTTAACATGAATCACTATTTGTTTTAGGAATAGGTTGGGTTTGACCCCCACAATGATTCACAGATGTTCTATACAAGTAGGTTGTCATGTTGAACTTAGATCTTGGGATCTCAATCAACTAGGTTGGGTTTTCCTTCTTAATAACTTATTAATCCTTGGGTTTTAATCCTATTCATCATAATAACCTCTCACTTTAAGCATTTCATTATCGCATCTATAATCATATTTTGAATCATGCAGTCATTAAATATAAATAATCTTGGGAGTAATTTTTGAATGGTATTGTGTCTTTGACAAATACATCTAGAGTCACCATTATTTAAATCACCATGTACAAATATTAGCGATATTAGATGATATTAGGACATCTCTCAGGAAATTGAAGACCTACTTATCTCATTGTCCAAACTTGTATAGAATTATAAATTTATTCTCCTATATTTACCAAAAGATGTTAACTAGTATCAGTATAGTTACATCTATACAAAAATCACCACTATTATATATATATATATATATATATATATATATATATATATATATTGGATAACTCTTCCGCTTAATTCCTTAAATCCTCTAATATGTGGCATGTTATACTTGGTCATGTTAATTTTGAAACACTAAGATGGTTAATCAAACTTGAACACATACCTCGCTTTCATATAAGTAAAAATATGGATGCAACACATATGTTGAATCAAAGTTAACATGACAATCATTCAAGTCCATTGAAAGGACAATTGAACCCCTTGGATTAGTTCATATAGTTGTGTGTGCTATGAAATTGAATCCATATACTGTGATATAAGTACTTTATCACTTTTATTGAGGATTGCATTAAACTTTGTTATGTTAATTTGCTTAGAAGTAAAGATGTAAAAGTTTAAATTGTACAAAAGTGAGGTTGAGAATCATCTCAACAAAAAGAGTGAATATGGAGGTGAATATGCATCACCATTTGAGGAACTTTTTGCAAGTCATGGTATTAAACATAAGCTTAAGACACCTTATTCACCATAACAAATGGCATCACTGAAAGGAAACATCATATCTTAAATGAAATGATGAATGTCACGTTGTTGCTTATGTTTTGGGTTGCCATACTCAATGTGAGGGTGTATCGCAAAGGGTGTTATACCTAACCCGATGGTTGTAAGGATTGGACACTAGATTATTGGTTGCGTCTTTATTGGTTATGCACAAACCAATAGTGTTTATTGTTTTCTTGTACACTAATGGAATCAACAAATGCATCATACTTTGAAAATGTGTTTCCATCTCTTGATAAATAAAAGACAAGTGCTCTAAAACAATTGAGCACACAGAATCCTCTCATGAAGAAGAAATGGAGGAAGAAATAGATCATGATGGAGTAAAAGGGGACAAGTGAGAAATCATTTGGAGATGATTTATGCATGTATATGGTTGAAAGAGAGCCTCAAACTTTCAAAAATGAATTCACTTCCTCTAACAAATCTCAATGAAAAGAGGCAATTAAAAGTGAAATGGATTCTATCTTGCCAAATCACACATGAGAGCTAGTGGATATTGTTGTGTTTTGAGCATTCTAACACTCCTAAGTGTACATGCAACCCTAAATACCTTGGATCTATGTTTTCTCTATTATACATGCAAATAAGAACATCCAAGGTATTATCCTAATCTAGCATATAAAAACTATGAATGTAACAAGATAGAATACATACCTCTTGATGTAACTTGATGTCTTCAAGCTTTAAGAGCTTAGCCCTAATAGTGTGGAAGCCTCAAGTGGAATCACAAATCACCAAGACACCTTGGAATACTTTAGAGAATATGATTACTTGGTTCTCTCTAGTGAAATTGGCTAGCCCTTCTTTAGTGTATCCACACTAGTGCCAATTTCACCAACCAAGGACATCTTTATATAGTATGGAGGATTAGGGTTAAACCCTAATACCCATGACCTATCATTTCCTAGGATCCATGGGTTAAACACTCCATGGACTATCCATGAAAGCTTAGCCCAACCTAAATGAACTTGGCCCATTCCATATATATAAGAGTCCATATTTAATTAGTTCCTTTTGATCACTTAATTAATTATAAATTAATTCTTGATCAATACTAATTAAATAATATGATTCCATAATAATATATTAGAACTTATAATATATTAATATTAATCATAAACATACTATTCTCAAAAGATTATCCATATAAATTGTGTCGGTGAAGTGCAACCCAAATGGACCATGCCGGGTCGGGTCAAGTACATACCAAATATAGTTATGGACTTAGACATTAATCCAACAGTCTCCCACTTGGATAAGTCTAAAACTATTATTGCGTATGACTTCAAACCTAACTGGCAATCGTAGCTCTTAAAGCCGCTGTCGAACTCTGACCTTGTCGGTGAACTCTGACCTTTGTCAATGACTTTTCCATTAGATAAGGGATCATATATTCCTCCATTCTAGATATCATATGGACTGAGACATGGATTATAATCATTCTCTCTGTCCATTTGTTGTTTCCCGATTTGCGATTTATGACGAATGACTAATTGAACAAATCAAATCAGTCGTGGCCCGGCCGAGCACTTCCATTTGTCATTATCAAATCATCGAGGGGCCCACAGATATCGCTTTTATCCCGAAGGTAAAAGGAACGGATAAACTTCGACTCATATGGCTTGTTCTACTACTTGTTGAATCATACACAAAGGCACGTTTTATAACACCGAGTTACCGTATGCGTTTTCGTGCAATCAATGTACTATCAACTCATAGTAACAACTCATATCTCTAGGTTTGAAGAATATAAGATATTATCGTCTCATGATCACTCGTGATAAAATCCATGAAGTGATTCCAATGAGCGCGGGTTGAATCCAATACTCAGAACTTATGAGCACTCATGAGTGTTGTAGCCCTTTGTCTAACACCTTAGACCTCTACAAGCCAACCCATGACAGTCTTAATTCGTATCTACTTCCAACATATGACCGACTGTGGATGGTTTGAATAACTTAGTCATTTCGGAAGAATAACCCAGTTTATTCGGGAAGTCAAAACATGCAAAATGAAACACAATAATAATTGAATCCAATATGGTATCAACTCTTTGAACATAAATAAAACACCTTTTATTTATCACCATATGATTACACATTATTCATTGTATACTGTTTCAGCTATCAACTTTATTCTTGAATTTAAAACAATAGTTGTCCCATGCTCCAAGCATGTACACTATGTTTTCTTAAACACTAGTCATGTCATACACCAAGTATGCATACTATGTTTGTCTATGATCTTTACTTTGTGAACTAGATCAATTGAACATAACTTCAATGATTCTCTTTTCACACTCCCAAATCCTTACTGCAAATGCAAGAATTCCAAATTCATGCCATTTACTGAAATCTGTTAGATTCTAAACTTATATGCATTGATACTCTTGTAACGATTATGCACAAACTCACAAAGACTTGGCAACAATCATTACAGAGTACTCCAAAGGAGATCAACTCCTTGGAAATATCCTTCTTGCATTAAGTTTCTTTAATCTTACACAGATTGAAAATTCTAACTTTTAAACATTTCCAGATTCCATTTTGACTATCACTTCTGAACAAGAGTTGCCTCCTTACAGATTATGTCAATATGGTCCTTCCAGAATTATCACTATACTTCCAATTGTCCTTGAGTAACCAATCTTTGGTAAACCTTAGATTGTTCTCGACAATTGTTTAATCCTTTTAGTCATATCCAGTTCTAAACCTTTTCCCTTCTTAATGCCCCAGGCATTTGGAAAATTTTAGAACGGATGATTATAGCACATGTAATCGATCCTATATCCGAAGCATATGGGACACGATTCATGATGTCTCACATAAAGACTAAACCAGTCTTTTGCTATAATATGTCCATTTCAATTTGCCAAGTTCTCATAATTCAGATTATGAAAAGGGATGCCGTAATCATAACCGAATTTTAGAACGCAAATAATGGACCCATATACAGAATTTCCTTATGTTGAGCCATTCCAACATGAAATTCATATATATCCTTGACTAAATGATTAAAACCTCACGATCTAAGCTTATAGATTTGAGATGAAGTATAATTTCCTCTCCCTTAATTATAGCAAAACAACCTTTTCCCAATTGAAACCTTTTGTTTTCTATAATTAACATTGCTAACTTGCAATACTTATCATAATTATCATGCTCCCACTAACATGATGATTATTAGCATAACACTTATGCTCCCACTAGCTTTGACATGTACTCAAAAATCAGCTAACTTTCTTACCAAAGTTCAGATTTCTGATACTAGATTGTTTTGATAAAACTTTATCAAAAGCATACACCTTCCCTTAGTTAGCACACTTGTGTGTCTAAAAAATTATGAAGAGGGATGCCGTAATCATAATGGTTAGACCTTTTTGCCATTTCTCACAAGTCCAGGTTAGTGTGCCGGTAAACCACACACGCTCCACTAACGACTTTGAGAATGCAAATATCACAATTGCTATCTAGCTAAAATCTACTTAGTGAAAGTGCTTCCTCACCATCATTTTCATGAATCGGAGAGAAACCTTATGACACTTAGATTTTTAATGGTGTATGTGTTCTTATCCATGTGAATTGTCAAAACCTTAGTCACAGGGCAAGGGTAATGACAAATCCAAACTCATATGGACTGAACTCAATCTTAATTTCTTGCCACCTGGCAGCTCAAGGGCCTACCATTGCTTCCAAGTTGTTGTGCAACCAATTGAGAACTCTAAGAACTCATATGCAAAGCCAACTTTAACTGGAATGGGCACAGAATATGTCAACACGATAGGTTGTAAACCTCAAGTCGTGTGCTAGTGAAGAACTTCAGGTTTTATTCTTGATTAGTTCTTGAGACTTTCAAGACCTTTAAGACTCCCACTGTCCTCTTGACATATAAGACTCCCTTGTCAAATATCCAAGAGATAGTGTGGATTCTAATCAAGACAAACACTTCACACAATTGGCCTAAGTTGGTCTTTGTTTTATCCAAAACATCACAACTTACCAATTTCAAATGTACAAGAGTAGAAAACTTTTACTCTTACATTTGACAAGCGTTTTAACCTTCTTTTGAGACATGTCACTCAAGTTACAATCTTGGAGTATGACTCTAAGACTTGTATTGGAACGAAGTATGACTCATCTTCTTGATTTAGCCATTTCAACAATTCAAGTTCCTCTTCTTAGTCATAAGAATGTACTAAGATTTCCTTAGAGAACTAATTTTGATATGGTTTTTTAATCATTAAGATGATCACAAAATTGATACTAAAGTACTCTCCCATCTTTTCAGATTTGAGAAACTTTTATCCTTCTTCCTAATTTGATTCTTCTTATTCGCTCTGCCATACATTGGAACCTTTTCCAATGTCTCAGAGTTACACTTAAGCTTGTAAGTATAATCATGTTTACTGAGCTTTAGTAAACTATGACGAATAGTCTTATCAATCTTTTATGGTGGACTTAATCAGTGCACAAGAATGTGTACTCGATCCCTTAGTCCTTTACTTGACTCACACATCCATGTGACCGAGTAATTAGTCTTAATTTTCCAAAACTTGAAAGTTCTCATTCATCATGCTATACAACTTGCATGATTCCAAGTTCCGGTCCAATTGAAACTTGGGTGATGAGAATCTTTCCTTATTTGGTAAATCTAGACATTACCACAAATGAAAGAATCAATTTAATATTTCCACTCTTGCTCTTAATGGAATCATATAAGCAACAATTTTTCCTTAAATGCCATTGTAAGGATATTTTAAAATAAATAAAATCAAAAATTTTTCTTTTATTTTAAAGCTTTGCGGAAAAACTTATCCTTACAATCCATATGAAAACTTGTTGTTATCTATTCCTAAGAAATATCTCATAACTCCTAAGAAGTAGCTCAAGAATCCGATATTCAAATTATGCGATAGAAATCCATCTATGCGATCAGATTCAGCATATTCTTTCTTTAAGTTTCTTCACTTTTCTTTGATTCTTAAAACATCACCATGTGACCCGGTCACATCATGTATCAAGAATCTCATAATAGAAACTTAACAGAGTTAGATGGTGGACTTTACCTGAAGTAGATTTAAACTTATTGACTTTAACATCCTTAGGTAAATTTGGCAGCTTCGCAACCAATGCCCTTCCTTTGGCAATATAAACATATGGACCGTTTGATAATGGTACACGAGACTATCACAGACTTAGCTTTTCTCTTTACCATTTGGTCAACCGAGTTGACTATGGCCGATCCCTTTCCATTGGGAAGAGAATGCTTTACTAGATATCCAATGTCATCATTGTCAATGTCCATAAAGTTTTAGGAAGTTGATCTTAGCAAATAGATAAGATCATTAAGGGTCTTGTCATAGTCTGTTTCATAGGTGTCCCAAAGGAACTCACTATGTGACTTAGAAAGTGATTGAACCACCAACTTTCTCAAGACTTTGACACCCAACTCTCCCGGCTTGTCAATATGTGACTACATCTCCAAGATGTGACCACACCTAGACCTTGCCTTGCCAATAGGGCTTGAGTGACCTTAAACTTTTTTTGAGAACATGTGGGTTAGGGAGAATAGTTGGAGGAGGAGAAAGAAGTATGATATCCATGGGACATCATCTTCATTAGGAAACCTTGTTTCAAAAGATTTGGGAAGATCATAGGTGCCTAAACCAGACAACTTTTGGGAGATATTCAAGATAGTTGATTTTAAAGTCCTTAATATGACACCCAATATGAAATATTAAGGCTAGCACCCAACAAACTATTTTATAACTTAGAAGAGGTATGTCGTAATCCAAGCTATAAAATATTTGAAGGTAGGTGAATGACGATTCACCAATTTCCACCAAGATAAACGAAATGTATTATTAGGTTTTAATTGGTTTTGAAACTCCTAGATCTTTGAGATTCATTGAACTGTTCAAAGGCATGTTTCAATCTCGAGTGTGCCCTTCAGGTTTTGTGACTGGGATGCCGAGGATCACAAAACAAGGTGTGAAGTAACCATGCAAATCACTTGGTACCCTTAGTAAATTACCCCTCAATCGATGTGCCGGTTAACCACACACGCTCCATCGATACTATGATAAATATTAAGTCACCCTTTACCTACCTTGTTAAGTCCAAGTTAGTGTGCCGGTTAACCACACACGCTCCACTAACGACTTAGACAAAGTGTAAAGTGTAATTTCATGGGTTAGCACCTTATTCACATTTTTCCTAAGTAACTAAGATTGGGTATTATTAAGAGTTTAGTTACTTAGTATTATCATTAATACTTTTAATGAAGGAGAATTATAGTCTTGTCAAACCCGTTCGGCTAACAACCCTCCACCGATCAAGCAAGCGGTGGGTGAGAGTGGACACCCATTAAGTTGCCATTTTATAGGCAACAACCTTATACCCACCTTATAGACCGGCTTCGTGAATGAGGCGTACTAGCGGTAAGACTGACTTTACTCTTATACATATATATATTATTAACTTATAATATTATAAAGTATAAGGGTTGAATTTTAACTTTTAAAATTCTAAGGGCTAACTTGGAATTAAAGTATTCATAAGGAAAACTTTCCAAATTCCAAAACTTGAGGGCAAGTTTTGAAACTATTCAAAACTAATTAATTCCATAACTTATGTGTTTAAAGTAGTTTTAATCCATAAACTCTTCAAGTTCCATAACTTGAGGACAAGTTATGGAAGACTTTAAACTAATAAAAGAACTAACTTTTTCTTTATTTTATAACTTATGTATTTAATTATGGTTACATATTTTTCTTTAATGAAGTGACTCTTGAACTTCCATAACTTGAGGACAAGTTATGGAGTCATAAAAAATTATTCAATGACACAAGACTCTTCATTTTGTAACCATTGCCAACTTTTATGAGTTTTATGAGTCTTAAATGTGACTTTTCATGTAACTTGAGGACAAGTTACACAAACACATTTTATACTCAACTATTAGATTAAAATGGATTGAAAACAACTATTTCAATTAACTTTTCTATTAATCTAAGCAACTCATAAGAACAAGATAATTCAAATCAAACTTTTTCATGTAATTAGTCTAAACCTTAAACTAATACAAAACATGAATCTATTGACAATTATCTTTGAAAATGGATTAGCATGAACATTACCACATCAAAAAACACGTTTATAAGTTCAAAAACAACTTAGGGTAATGTTCCTAGTCCATTTCTAGCCAAAAAAATCGAGTTTATGCTGTCTGGGGGTCCAACTCGTCGAGTGCATGAACCAACTCGGCGAGTTGGATCGAATTCATCAATTTTTAGGCATGGACTCGCCGAGTCCTCTAATGGACTCGCCGAGTCTGATGATCAGACAACACCAAATTCGTTTTTTCAGCTTCTATTGCAGATATAACAAGAAAACAAGCCTAGGCTCTGATACCACTGTTGGGTTTTGAGCATTCTAACACTCCTAAGTGTACATGCAACCCTAAATACCTTGGATCTATGTTTTCTCTATTATACATGCAAATAAGAACATCCAAGGTATTATCCTAATCTAGCATACAAAAACTATGAATGTAACAAGATAGAATACATACCTCTTGATGTAACTTGATGTCTTCAAGCTTTAAGAGCTTAGCCCCAATAGTGTGGAAGCCTCAAGTGGAATCACAAATCACCAAGACACCTTGGAATACTTTAGAGAATATGATTACTTGGTTCTCTCTAGTGAAATTGGCTAGCCCTTCTTTAGTGTATCCACACTAGTGCCAATTTCACCAACCAAGGACATCTTTATATAGTATGGAGGATTAGGGTTAAACCCTAATACCCATGACCTATCATTTCCTAGGATCCATGGGTTAAACACTCCATGGACTATCCATGAAAGCTTAGCCCAACCTAAATGAACTTGGCCCATTCCATATATATAAGAGTCCATATTTAATTAGTTCCTTTTGATCACTTAATTAATTATAAATTAATTCTTGATCAATACTAATTAAATAATATGATTCCATAATAATATATTAGAACTTATAATATATTAATATTAATAATAAACATACTATTCTCAAAAGATTATCCATATAAATTGTGTCGGTGAAGTGCAACCCAAATGGACCATGCCGGGTCGGGTCAACTACATACCAAATATAGTTATGGACTTAGACATTAATCCAAAAGATATACCTCTAATATGTAAACCACTAGGCTATAAATGGACTTTCAAGAGGACAATGAAAGCAAATAGATCCAAAGAATATGAGAATCAGTTAGAACATAATGGTCTATGATTTCAATAGAAATGTGCACCGATTTCTTGTTTAAAAATTTAGAATCACATGATACTTCTATACTCCAAGAATCTATTTCCATTAAATCCAATAATATTGGATGGAATTCATCAAAACAAGATAAAGGTTTTGATGAATATTTAGATACTCAAAATGAAGTTGAAAGGACTATGAATGGAAATATGAGTATTCTAAATTTGGAATTATATAATAATTTCTTAGAAGATCATGTTGGATTAATTTGTAAAAACCAATAATGGTTCTCTCGGTTGAACTATTAAACTTGAGAAATTACCACAGCTTAGTGGATTTCCAAATGAGAAGTAAGAGCTGATGACATATTTGAAATACATGTTTGGATTACAAACATAAGAATATCTTGATTAATTTCATTTGTATGCTCTTATAATTATACATGGTTTAACTTCTCAAAATTTGGAAGCATATCATTCTGATATGAAACTAAAACTTCTAGACATATATTTAGAAGTATAAATCTACATGGAATTGTCAAGTTGTTATCTTACCCAATGGAAAGTAATAAAATATGTGAGTAGTAAAGTCAGTATATGATTAAACAAGCTTTGGACCAACGGGTATCAAAAGTTTGAATATGTCATTCAACATCAATGGATGTGATGAAATAGATCCATATAAATGGCACTTAAGAGTGTTATTCTATTTTATGACATAGTAGGAAGCTTAAGATAGGACGTGTCACAACTGGCAGTTTGTCAGGAAATTTTGTGATCGTGTAAACGTCATCTATGATAATACTTGTAACTCTAACTTGATATGATACACTATGTTCACTCTATGACCACAAACTTAATCAAGATTCACATGTGAAGTTCAAAACTTTACACAAAACATATAAACAGTCAATTGGGGAGTTGAAAACCCTAGAGATCCGGGTTCAAGTTTATTATGGACTAGGATTTTTTTTATTGGGCCTAATGGACCAAGAAGCATTCAACTCAGCTAAATTGAGCTTAGAAACCCTATTTGGTTTCTAAAGGGACCCAATGCATAAACCTATAACATTTTGGGCCATTTGGGCCTATAATGATTCATTCTAACCCTAATGGGCCTTTGTCACACCCGGCCGTCGGCAGAAACACCGGGCGGTGTAACGTCATTTCTCGTATCATAGTTATCAACTTCCTGAAAACACATGCATTTTAAAATATGTCAACATAAAGTTGGTGAGTTCACAAGTTTTGACTCCATAAAATTAGAGATGGCAACGGGGGCGGGTTTTACAGGGGACCCCAATCCCCATCCCCATCCCTGAATCCTCATTCCAATCCCCATCCCCATCCCCATCCCCATCCCCACCGGGGAATATAAATAAACCCCCATCCCCACCCCCGACGGGGAATCGGGGATTTATTTTTCTCTTTTAATATGAAAAAATTTATGTAAAGAAAACATCTAAATTTCAATTTTACCAGCATAAGTTTAAAGATTTTACAAAATATAAAAAAATATATAGATTGCATAAAAAATATAAATAAATTTCTACCATATTTAAATATATACATGAGAAATCAAGTAGAAAAAATTATCAGAGTGATATTTGAGGTAAAGTAAATGAACAAAATACAAAAAAAAATCATACATGAGTTTAAATAAGATAAAAAGAAAAACAAAGTATAATTTCAACCACAAATTACTAATGAGTTAGGTTACTTGGATAAAATTCTATGTATTGTAAATTGTACTATAAATATATGTTTTGTATTACTTTTATATATTAATATATATCGGGGGCGGGTCCAGGGGCGGAGATTAGGGGTGTCCCCATCCCCATCCCCTTCCCCACTTTTTTTATTCGGGGATTCCCCATCCCCATCCCCATCCCCGGTCAACTTGGGGATTCCCCGGTCAAAACGGGTGTGGGTTTCGGGTTCCCCATCGGGTATGGGGCTTTTTTCCATCCCTACATAAAATAATACATTTTCCAAGTTCAAAAGTATAGTTTTGAAAGTATCATTTTGACTCTCCAACGTTTTGTATACATATCCTAGGTATAATGGTTTACTTACCGAATAAGTGTTATACCTAAACAATCCTTGAACCTAGAATATAAGTATAAATGTTTGTAATTCCATACAAACTAAGTTGTTACGTATAAATCTTATTTCAATTCTATACGAGTAAAACTGCTACGTATAAATCTATTTCAATTCTATACGAGTATGTAGAATAGGTATAGTGGTCTACTTAATATACAAATAATATACCTACTAGATTCTTATACTTAGAGTATAAGTCTTTGGGAAACTTATAATTAACATTCATACTTGTATATCGACAAAGTATAATGCTTCTAAAGTTTTGCTACCATGAGTCTGTAGTTGTGACTGTATGACATAGTCATATACCTCCTATTATTATTACAAGGATCACACATTGCGGTAGTACAAGGATTACACCTTGAGGTAGTACAAGGATCACACCTTGCGGTAGTACAAGGATCACACCTTGAGGTAGTACAAGGATTACACCTTTCGGTAGTACAAGGATTACACCTTGAGGTAGTACAAGGATCACACCTTTTGGTAGTACAAGGATCACACCTTGCGGTAGTTTCCGCATGTTTCATCGACTCCAGAATAATAACAAATAAAAGGAGAGTTCATCACTCAGTTTTGGTTGACTGTAGCTAACAATCACAAGTGGGATCATCAACCCGTATACTAATTTTACACGACTTCCTCGCTCACACGAGATTAACGATACAGGTTAGAGGATTTTCACTAAGATCCCCAATCTTAAATGATGAGTATAGTAGCTCAGGTAGACTTTGACGACGTTCTATAGTTCTAACAACAAAAGCATTTTCATGTCTAAAACCCTAAATTACTAGACTATGCTTTTAAACATTACTCCTAATTTCATAACATTTAGGCAGTATAACAGCTATAACTTGAGGTAAAACTAGGTTTTATCTTGACAAAAAACCAACAATAATAGCATATAACACACCAGGTTTTATGTTGACGTAAAACCAACAATAATAACATACTTAGAAATCAATATATATATATATATATATATATATATATATATATATATATATATATATATATATATAACTCTCGAGTATAGCATCGAGGCTATATCACACATAGTATATATAAAATCCCGAGTATAACTCAAGGTCTACATTAGTATAATAACATGCTAACAAGTTTACGATGGTTGTATGTTTTAAAAAATATAATATATACTTTAGGTATATATGAGGCAAAACAACTATATCACAGTTAATACAACTATATATGTTGATACGAACATACTATCATATAAACATAATATTAACTTTTATTCAATATTTAGCATGCGTTCTCCCCCAAAAATATTAGAAAGTGGGGCCGTAAAACTCACCTTAGTAGCGTGATTATAGAATCTAAACGGTAAGAGGCTCATCGTTGTCAGGCTTGGGAAGGGAAAACTGCCTTCGGAAACAAGAGAGAATGAAAGGAGAAGGTGTGAGGATTGAATGAGCTTTGATCGCTATTTATAGGGTGTTCTGGGGCTATTCACGTCGTGAACATGATAGGTTCACGTCGTGAACTTCCATGAGTCATCCCATAGACTTAACGCGTGTTTTCTAGCTCCGATTAGTGTCTGTTGACTCCTCACGTCGTGAAGTTTTGATGTTCACGTCGTGAGTTTAGTCAAATTAGGGTTTCTGACAGCTGCATCTTCAGAAGGCCATAACTTTTCCATACGAACTCCGTTTTCGGTGTTCTTTATATGCTCGTGTAGGTAATTCTGAGTACTACGACTTTCTTTTAGACTCCAATAGCTAATTCTAAGTCTATTTTAAATTCCTCTTGTTATAAGTCATTATAGCGTTAGAATTTATCATAACTTCTTCATGCGAAGTTAGATTTAGATGTTCTCTGTATTTTTGTAATCGTATGAACATATAGTTTTGAGTTGTATCATGAAATTTCATACTTTAACATGAATTACATAGTAAGTTTATCACATTACTAGTTTAACAAAATCACTTTACATGATTGGCATAATCACATATGATTGTTATTGACCTAATTTTGACGGGTGTTACAACCTTATTAGGCCATATTTGATCCAACTAACCCTATTGGACCATAAAACCCAATCTTATATGTCATTTGGGCCGTGAATTACCCTAATGGCCCAATGGGCTAAAAATAATTGTTAGGTCTCATAATTTCGAACAAAGGCTAGAAATGGGCCAAGCTAATCTGCCTCCTTTCTCTTTAGCCCGTTCTCGGCCAAAAAAAAGAAAGAAAGAAAATGGATGATTAATCTTAACAATGCCACCTTATTTTTATATATAGGATAACAATGCATTATACACAACATATATATATATATATATATATATATATATATATATATATATATATATATATATATATATATATATATATAAACTTCTCATATCTCCATGCAACCACCACCTCAAGACTTCTCTCCCTCTCTCATTATTACTCTAGGTTGAGAAGAGCACACACACACACACACACACACACACACACTTCACTTGCAAATTTCTCTCAAATAAACTCTCAAACACTCACAAGAACACTCCTTCCTTTCCTTTCAAATTTTCGAGATCCTCTAAGCATTTTCAAGAAGGTTTGCCACCAAAAATCATCATTTATTGGTAAGTTCTTACATATACAAGTGCTATAACTTCATTTTATGTCAAGACACTCCTTCTAAACAAGTTTTTGTAAATCATACTCTTAGAACCTTCCTAAGTTCAAGATCTACTCAAGAAAGCTGCTAGGATCAAAAAAGCTTCTTCCACTTCTTCATCAAAACCGATTCATCACCCAAGGTGAGTTCATACCCATTGTTTTCGGTTTTTACTTGATTTTTGGGGGGAGAATACAAGTAAAAATGTGTATATCTATGTGTTATATGCTTGATATGTGTAATTTCTTAGTTTATTTTGTAAATATGTGTTAGATCTTAACACATCTCGACATCTTAAGAAACAATCAGTAAACACCCATGAATTAAGTCACTTTATACATCATATTATCAAGTTAAAAGTGTTTATATGCTTAAGATATGAAAAAATTCAAAGCAAAAATCTTGTTAAGGGTCATATTTGTCAAGAAAACAAAAGATAAGGGCAAAAAGAGACATTTACGGTTTTATAAGGATCAAACAGGTCATACTTGTATAAAAATGGGTTTTTATCATAACCATACTTTTCAAAGGGCCAAAAGTGTAAATTTTAGCCTAATGGGCTTAATATTTGGGCCTTATGGTTTTGGGCCCAAATTTGGGAAAAATAAGAAGTTTTGGGGTTAAAAATATCATTTGACCAAAGTTTGAGCCATAAATGTAAATAAACCAAATTTAGTGGTGAAAATAACATTTATTTCTAAATTGGGATTAAAAATGCAAAGTTTTTGGATTTTGGGCCAAAAATGTAAAATTTGCGGGAATTGGGCCAAAAGTGAATTTTTTTTACAAATCAGGGCTGAAAATGTAAATTCTTACAAATCAAGGTTTGAAATGGCCAATTAAAAGTTTTGAGTCAAACGTATCAACTATTAAACCATTGGCCCAAAAATATAAGTTTTATTAAGGATTTAAAATGGTATATTTTATAAACCAATATAAGTTTTATTAAGGATTTAAAATCGTTATAGATCAAACATTGAGTATCTTAATATCATAAGTAAATGCTTCATATAAAAACACTATACCACATCAAATATACAAAAATAGAATAATGGTATCAATATTGGGTCTGGTACTTGTAATACATGCTTATTGGGCCTTCGTGATGCATTTGCCTGTTTATTAGGCCCAATATAATCAATTCATGTCTACTGGGCCTTAGTGACCCAATGACATTCTTATTGGGTCTAAATTAACTTTTACATGTTATTGGGCCTTAGTGGCCCATTTGCATGTTAATTTTGCCCGGAGAGAGTTGTTGTATGCTTAATGGGCTTCAACGTGTCCGTTTGCATGCCATCAAGCCTAGAAATAACTTACGTGTTTACTGGGCCATAGTTGTCCTTATGCATGTTTGTTGGGTTGTGTCTATCACATTCAAGTATGATCAGGTGTTAGTAAATCAAACTACCTTTAACCTTAATCATATTCATGTGAAAATCATTAGGGTCTAATGAGAATTATCGGTTGACACCATTGAGTGTTTGGTCGTAGCCTGTAGTTATAGTCAGAGTCTCCAGGAAGGGAGAGCGAGAGTTTGTGTATAGATCTATACAGGGGTGACTCCCCCACACCTGATCTGTTCGTTACAGTTAGACTCAGCCAGTCTAGGGTGACAAAATCTTGATCCAAACCGGTGTTTGGAAAAATGCCAAGATAGGCGAATTACTCATTTAACATGCATGGTTATAACGACTCACATAAAGACCCATTACCGTTTATACGTTTCAGGGGAAATGAAATTCATACATTATGGCGATACAAAACAATTCATACGATAATACAATTATTACAATACTATTATAGATCGGGAAATATCGGATTTTCTGGGAATTACCATCATTTACTTTCTTTTACATGCATCAAATACAAGACAAAGAAAACTTTTGGAATTCATTCATTTAAACATGTTTTGAAATCACACATACACACATATATTAGATCATCACATCATGTTGTAAATAAATTTTACAAAAAATATCTGATTTTTTGGGTTATACTATCAATACAAATCTTTTTAAATCAAACTTGCTTTTGAACTCATCAACATTATATATGCTGACCGTTTTCAAAATAACTTGTATTCTCAGGCAACCGTTAAGCAGAAGAATCTTCAAGTGTGTGGATTTATTTTGTGTAATGTCAAGCATCATACAATTATTAACATTTTGGAATATGTAATCTAAGACAATGTACTTGATGTGAATAATACCATTTGTATTATATAATGTTTGGTGATGATCATGTTATGTTTCATGTATATTCATTGTGATGATATTTCAATTTGTGGTGACACGAGCCCTCAGACGTTTCTGTCGTCCAGTTTGAGGGTGTGACAGGATGCCTAAAGAATTTTAGATGTAGATGGCTAAAGCAAGAAATTGCATGGAAAATGCGATATTGCAAGGAAACTCATGTATGGAATATTCATAATTACATTTGGCCAATGTTATTGTGAATTCACAAATACATGTAGCACATATGCTTATCGTATTATGTTGACACAATTATGCATATTCAATAGTGGTAACTATGGAGTAAGAGTAACCATATTGATAATGGTCAACATTTGTTGGAAAATGTAGGATAACAAATTTGCAAGTTTATAAGGCCTTTGTAAGTTCTTGGGAGATGTCCCATGATAAGCTAATATCTCCTGTATGTGTACATGGTGAGTCTAGACATATTTTTCAAAGACATAACATCATTCAACAATGACTCTCAAGGTGAATTATCTTTAGTGACTACATAAAGTAAAAATAAGATTGTGGATCCGTTAACAAAATGCTTGGAATGAGAGGTCTTTATGATGAATGGGACTAAAACCCATAGATTAATAATTTATTTCTATGGAAAACCCAACCTACTTGACTGGAGATTCCAAGATCTAGGTTCAATGGGACAACCTACTTGCATATAACATTTGTGAATCACTGTGGGGGTTAACCCCGTCCCATTCCTAAAAGAAACAGTGATGCAGGTTAAGCTTATAGCCGAAGATGATAAGTTGTAAATCATCATGCATTAGCTTTTAATGATTATGATGTAATTACCTATGTGAGAGAAAAGTGGGTTCTCTTCAAATGGAATTGTATGGGCACATTCCTAAGAGCTCTTACAGAAATCGACAAGTGCCCATGACCATAACGGACATATCAATGAGAACCTAAATAGGTCAGGGAGAATCATGTGATACATATATCGATTATTTACACAAACGGAAGAACAGTTCAAGGACATCGAGTCTACTGGTTTGCTAGTAAAATAAATACGTATCTTAAAGGAAGGTTCAAAGGGTAACACCTACCTATCCAATACATGATTCAACTGTTGGATTTATCTAGGTAGCTTGAAAATGTATGATAAATCTCCATTCATGTGGGGGATTGTTGGAAAAAAATGAATGAGAAATTACGCACCAAACTATGGTGTATAGAGTGGTCGAGTGGTTAAACAATTAAAGTAAACAAATTTCTATTTTGTTAATTTTTTTTTAAAAATGAATTAAAATAGAAAAATAAACAAAATTTCCATTATAAATTTTGTGTTTAGTATTGATTTTAATTCAACAATTAAGGTGTTGTTTTGTAATCGCCATAAATTATAATTATGGTGAGAGTTACAAGTTTGCACTATAAATATAGTGATCTTGTACATGGTAAAGGACACGGAAAAACTCTCTACTCTTCTCCCTTTCCAACGCATCATTTTCTAGCATGTATCAAGATAATATACATACCTTATTGAGTTCAACGGTTGTCACACCCCCGAACCAGACGGCGGAAACGTCCGAGGGCTATTGTGACTCAATTGAATACCATCACAATGAATATACATGAAACATAACATCATACAATACCAAGCATTGGAATATTACAACTGGTAGCGTTTACATTCAGTACATTGATCCATAATATTACATGCCCAAAAGTAAATTGTTCGGTACTAACTAAAACAACAGCAAGACGTTACTGTGTACATTTTTCCTTTTCGATTTACCTGTTACCTGAGAATACAAGTATTTTGAAAAATGTCAACATATGAAATGTTGGTGAGTTCATAAGTAGTGATTGAAATATAGTGGTTTGTATTGTTTTGAAAATCACCAGAAAATCCGATATTTTCTGAAAAGAACTTAGTATAAAAAGTGTGAAGATCCGTAAGTATGCTTGTTTGTTTCTATAAATGTAAAAGTACAATTTGTAAAACTCGGTATGTAACTCGTAGGTGTATTAATTGAAAACCCTAGGAAAACCCGATGTTCTCCTAATACTTTGCATCAAATGATTTATATCTTGTTATTTCGTTACGGTGGGTGTATTCGTTGAGTCCCGGTGACGTTGGATTAATTATGGATTGTGAATTGTTATAAACACACATTAATGAAAATGACTAGTTTACAACCATACAAATGATCCCTTAGGCGTCGCTCGCACTGTTCACTTAATCCAACACCCGGACTTCATGTAGCCCCACAACCGAGGAGGAAAAGAGGGTGCGAAGTCCCGATATTTTCCGTAAGTCGTTCAAGGCTATCGTGAATGCGAAGGGCCCTTAGCCCGACTTGCATTTGGTGAATTCTCGACTTTACTAGCAGCACCAGAGGGCCTTTTGGGTCCAACAGCACAAAGCCTGTAAAAGTCCTTTTACACGAAATTAGGTCATATAAGACCCAACTACATGTAAGCGAGTTTCCTTCGGGCCTAAAGATCATGCCATTGGGCTAGCTAGGCCCAACAAAACTTATAAAAACCGAAAATAGGGGGTATGAAGCTCAACTTTGGGTGTGGTTTCGGTTTTGGAGAAAAGATGGAAGAAAATGAGGTGATTTTCGGCCGTAGCACACTTTGATGAAGATCTCGACTTTGAGGTGATTGTAGGATGCAAGATCATGATTTCTTATGAGTTAAGAAGAGATGTTTGATAAATCAAGGAACCTAGATCATAGATTTAAGTATAAACTTACCTTGGATGGTGATTCTTGTGAAAAATCTCCTTGAAATGCCCTTAAATTTCGAAAATTTAGTGAAGAGAGGTGAGGGTGTTCTTGAGAGTGTTTGATAAGTAAAAAGTGATGGAAGTATGTATGTGTGGGTGCTTTCGGCCGAGATCAAGAAGAAGAGAAGAGAGAGAGAGAGAGTTGAGTTGACAATCCTAGATGCATGTTGGTCCATGCATGGAGGTATGTGAGGTATAAGTGAGGTGGCAAGGCTTAAGTCAACTCTTCACTTCTTGGATTTGGGCTTTGGGCCGAGATTTTGGAAGGAAAAGGAGATTATTGGGCTTTAATGCCCCTAAGCCCACATTATAGTTAGGTTGGATCATTTTTGGCCTAAAAAAAATATAAATATGATTTTTATACTTTGTTGGGATAGTTTAGGTTAATTATGGTTCATAATATTTAATTTATTTCATTCTAGGCCCAATATGGCCCAAAATGTTGAAATAAATGAATGTGGGTCCAATTAGAGCCCATTTAAAGGTTCTAATCCCATGATAGTCAAATTGGAAGCTTATTGGTCCTATGAGTCCAATAAGGAAGTCCTAGCCCAAAATGGACCTAACAAGAACTTCTAAGGTTTCCAATTGCTTGTTGACTATTTGTAGTACTTGTATGGTGTATTGGATTGAAGTTTTGTTGTCATAGAGTAAGCATCATACATGCTCTTAAGTTTTTGATTCTACATTTTACTTGAGTGTAGTGATTACAAGACACAAAATTTCTAGTTGTGACATCATCCCCCCGTTAGAGGGAATTTCGTCCCGAAATTCTGTTTGAAAGCTAGATTTGAGAATGCTAAAATAGGTGTGGGTACTTTTGCTTCGTTTGATCTTCGCGTTCCCACATGAATTCTGGCCCACGCTTCGCGTTCCATCGTACTTTCACGATCGGGATGCGACTTTGCTTAGTACGCTTCACCTCCCTGTCCATGATTTCAACCGGTTCTTCAACGAACAGGAGATTCTCGTTGATTTCGATCTCATCAAGGGGAATGACGAGTGTTTCATCCGATAGACACTTCTTTAGATTAGAGACATGGAACACGGGGTGTACACTGTTTAGTTCTGCGGGTAGCTGCAGTTTATACGCCACTGGACCTATTCGGGCGACGATCTCGAAAGGTCCAATGTATCGTGGGTTCAGTTTTCCCCGTTTTCTGAAACGAATAACTCCTTTCCAGGGTGAGACTTTCAACAGTACTCGATCCCCGACCTGAAATTCTAAGGGCTTTCGCCGTTTATCGGCGTAGCTCTTTTGTCGGTCGCGTGATGCTTGTAATCGAGCTCTGATTTGAACGATCTTTTCCGTGGTTTCACGAATGATCTCCGGTCCCGTTAGCGCCTTGTCCGATGTATGTGTTTTTGCTAGTTGGGTATTGCCCACCTCAGCCCAACATAACGGTGATCTACACTTACGCCCATATAGTGCTTCGAAAGGAGCGACCTTGATGCTCGAATGGTAACTGTTGTTATATGGGAATTCGACTAAGGGTAAGTGGGTATCCCAAGACTTCCCAAAGTCTATCACACATGCGCGGAGCATGACTTCGAGCGTTTGAATGGTTCGTTCACTTTGACCATCCATTTGTGGATGATAAGCGGTGCTCATGTCGAGATGAGTTCCCAGTGCCTTCTGGAGAGATTGTCAAAAACGTGAAGTGAGCCTACTGTCCCTATCCGAGATAATAGACACTGGTACTCCGTGGAGTCTCACGATTTCTCGAATGTATAAACGTGTCAATCTTTCAATCTTGTAGGATTCCTTTATGGGCAGGAAATGGGCAGATTTCGTCAGTCGGTCGACTATTACCCATATGGTGTCCAGTCCATCCGACATCTTGGGTAGCTTGGTCACAAAATCCATAGAAATCCCCTCCCATTTCCACTCAGAGATTACCGGTTGCTGTAATAACCCTGAGGGCTTCTGGTACTCCACCTTTACCTTGGCACACGTAAGGCACTTACTAACATAGGTGGCAATTTCCGCCTTCATGTTGGGCCACCAATAGTGTTGTTTAATATCCAAATACATCTTGTCTGAGCCGGGATGAACGGAGTATCGCGTCTTATGGGCTTCCTTCATAACTACCTCCCTAAATCCTCCGAGCCTAGGGACCCAAAGAATTGACGGATTTCCGTGGGTGTTGTCGGGATTGCCCATCCTTCAACAATGTTGACCTTAGAGGGATCCACATGAATTCCATCTTGGCTAACTACATGACCTAAGAAGTTCACACTCCGGAGCCAGAACTCACACTTGGAGAGTTTTGTGTATAGCTTTTCCGATCGCAGAGTTTTTAGGATTTGTCGGAGATGTTGGCCATGCTCTTCTTCGCTTCGGGAATAGACGAGAATGTCATCAATGAAGACGATGACAAAGTTGTCGAGGAATGGTCGACAGATCCGGTTCATCAGGTCCATAAATGCGACAGGGGCATTTGTTAGGCCGAAGGGCATTACGACAAATTCATAATGTGTGTAGCGAGTTCGGAAAGCGGTTTTTGGAATATCCTCTTCCCGGACTTTGAGTTGGTGGTATCCAGACCGTAGATCTATCTTAGAAAAATAACTAGCTCCTTGGAGCTGGTCAAATAGATCATCGATTCGTGGGAGTGGGTAGCGATTTTTAACAGTGAGTTTATTTAACTCTCTGTAATCGATGCACATTCTAAAAGATCCGTCCTTCTTTTTGACAAAGAGGACTGGAGCTCCCCATGGCGAGTAACTAGGGCGGATGAATCCCTTGTCCAAGAGTTCACTGAGTAGGCTGGACAATTCCTGCATTTCAGCAGGAGCTAGCCGATAGGGTGATTTAGCAAGAGGAGTTGCTCCTGGAACGAGGTCAATTCGGAACTCCACTTGTCTCTCTGGGGGTACTCCTGGAAGATCTTCAGGAAACACGTCTAGGAACTCACATGCTATGGGAATGTCTTGAACGTTAACCTCTTCCTTGATTTTATCCACTATGTGAGCCAGGAACGCCAAATTGTTCTTTCGTAGATGTTTTTGTGCCTTGATGCATGAGACGAGGCGAAGGTTCATGCTAGGTTTGTCTCCGTAAATTACTACGGTTTCATGATTAGGAAGGCGAAGGCGAACGACCTTCTCGTGACACATAATTTCAGCATGGTGGGGGCTTAACCAGTCCATGCCAATAATCACATCGAAACTCCTAATTGATACAGACATTAAGTCTATTCGAAATACGTGTTGATTGAGGGTTAGGGTACATCTGATGTAGATTTCCCCGGTGGATTTGGTTTTCCCATTGGCCATTTCCACCGTAAAGGTTTCATTTAGCTTCTGGGGCTGTTGTTTTAATAAATGTTTAAACTTATTGCTTACGAAACTTCGCTCCGCTCCGGTGTCAAATAGGATGCATGCATAAGTGTGGTTTAGGGGAAACGTACCGATAACAACAGCGGGGTCCTGAGTCGCCTCTCCCTGACCCATGGTCAGTATCCTTCCTGTTCCTCTGTTTCCTGGATTGTTGTTGTTAGGGCAGTCTCGGCGGAAATGCCCGGTCCTCCCACACCCATAACAGGTGTGGCTAGGTCCTGCATTATGGCCGCCAGTAGTGATGTTGTTGTTGTTGTTGTTTCGCTGTTGTTGGTTCTGGGGAGGATAGGTCCTGCAGTACTTCGCCGTGTGTCCCCTTTGGTTACAACTGGTGCACTGCAACTCCTTGCATTCTCCATTGTGATGGAACCGCACTTGTTGCACTTGGGAAGATTACCGGAATAAGGTCTGGGAGCATTTGAAGCAGCTGAGGCTGGAGCATGTGGTGTTGCTGGAACCGGTGTGGTGACAGCATTAACTGCCACTGTCTGCTGCTTTTTAGAGGTCTCGGGGCCCTGACGCCCCTTCCTCTTATTGTTCTTCCCTTTCTTGCCATCACCTTCCTTCTTTCCTTCAGCCCCCGCTGGCTTCTCACCCTTCTTGTTGTTATGGTCATACAGCTTCTTCGCCAATCTTTTTGCACTGTCAAATGTTTCGGGGTTTGCAGCTATCACATTTCCTTGGATTGGTGATGTTAGTCCCCAGATGAATCGCTCAATCTTCTTTCCTTCCGAGGTGATCATACCCGGGCACAACAGAGATAGTTCACTAAATCTCGATATGTAGGCATCAATATTCGCATTCTGCACAGTGAGGTTCCACAGCTCCTGCTCCATTTTCTGAATCTCACCTCGTGGGCAGTATTCAGCCATCAACATTTCTTTCATCTCCGCCCACGGCTTGGAGTTGGCTACAGGGAGTGTCATGGCTTCCACATGTCCGTTCCACCAGGTGAGCGCTTGATCGACAAAAGTGCAGGCCGCGAACTTCACTTTCATCTGCTCAGGACAATCGCATATCTCGAATACTGATTCCACCTTCTCGATCCATCGCTTCAGAGTGATCACTCCTCCGGTGCCGTTAAAAGTTCGTGGTTTGGCATTTGTAAAGTCCTTGTAGGTACATGTTTTGGTGGGTCCTTGATTCATCCCGTTGTTCGAACTCCCGGCCCCTTGCCCGTTGCCTCCTCCGTTATTCCCTTGGTGAAGTTGTGCCATAGTCGCGGTGACCGCAGCAGACACGGCTGCCTGGAATGCAGTGGAGTCAACTTCGGGTGGGGTTGGTCCAGGTTTTCCGCGAGTAGGTCGGCGAGGCATCTTTCTGTCATGAAACGGAAAGATGTTGAGTGTTTGGGGTTTCTGGGAGGTTGTGACCCTACTGACTAGGTGCAAGGTACGAACTTAAACACTCCTACCATTTAACATACAATCATAGATTCTCAACACATAGCAATTTGTAATATCATAACAAAGCACGTAAAAGTTTACTAATATTATCCGCATTTGATATATGAAAAATTTGCTCGTAAGAGCATACATGAGTGACACTAGTTCGACAGCATAACGGCTCTATGAGTAGTGTAGTCACTTAAACATAGAGTCGGGGTACATAGCATAGTTCCTAATGACCTACTAAGATAAGTCTATCCCTAACCGCGATGATCTGCGTCCAGAGGTGGTGCCAATGATGTGGATGCTCCCTGAAGACGAGCCACCAGTCGTTCTGCGTCCTGGAGTCGAGACAACCACCTTACCTGCCTCATGTGAAACTCCCGAAGGACGTCACGTGTCTCCTGTTCCGCACGCTCGACCCTAGTCCATAGCTAGCGTACCTGATCAGCAGTGCCTTGAGCAAGACCGCCGGTGTTCCGTAATCGTCTCACCATGACCGGTAGGGCTCGGTCGGCCGGTCCTCCGTCCCTCAGGTCAAAGAACTCGCGCGACATGCCGAACGGGGGTCGCTGTCCCTGCTGTCTGCTCCATCTCCAAAGATCAATACCCCAGGGAGGGGTAGGACCAGTGGGGCCCACACGGTAAGCAGGCACCCTGATCGGGTAAGGGGGGGTTGATGACTTCGGACTCTGCGTCCGAATCACCCCCTTCACTGTCATCGGGTTCCTCTTCGAAGTTCTCTTCGTCTTCTTCAGGTTCGGCAGGCTCGCCTTCGTCTCCAGCCTCCGGTTCCCCGTCAGATTCCTCTTCGGGGTCTTCCTCAGGCTCTTCCTCTAACCATCCGTTATTCCCCTGATTAGGGAAATAAGGGTCTCCAGGGTGATGAAAACCAGCCATGCTGTCTGCGCGAGTATGTAAATATGTTAACATTATTCCTAGGATGCTACAACTATTGTACAGACTAAGCAAGCGTTCTCTTTTTGGTGATAAAGGGGTATAGTTTTAGGTTCCCTAGCTATCCCGATCTCATCAGAACGTGTGTTAGTTATACTTTGGAGAGAATGTAGTTGATCAGGCTACATCCACTCCTTGGTACCACTAAGAACAGTCCTGAATTAACCGAGATACTAGCATTATTTTGTTTGGTTCGGCGTTATGTTCCTTGTTCCTAATGCAAGCAAAGGTGTTTTATTGTTGTCTTTTACTTGTTTTGTTCAGAGTTATGTTAGTCCCTTTTTTTGGTTTATAGTTGCATATCAATGTATGGTTCGATATGCTAGTTCACTATAAACAGAGCTCTGATACCAACCTGTCACACCCCTGAACCAGACGGCGGAAACGTCCGAGGGCTATTGTAACTCAATTGAATACCATCACAATGAATATACATGAAACATAACATCATACAATACCAAGCATTGGAATATTACAACTGGTAGCGTTTACATTCAGTACATTGATCCATAATATTACATGCCCAAAAGTAAATTGTTCGGTACTAATTAAAACAACAGCAAGACGTTACTGTGTACATTTTTCCTTTTCGATTTACCTGTTACCTGAGAATACAAGTATTTTGAAAAATGTCAACATATGAAATGTTGGTGAGTTCATAAGTAGTGATTGAAATATAGTGGTTTGTATTGTTTTGAAAATCACCAGAAAATCCGATATTTTCTGAAAAGAACTTAGTATAAAAAGTGTGAAGATCCGTAAGTATGCTTGTTTGTTTCTATAAATGTAAAAGTACAATTTGTAAAACTCGGTATGTAACTCGTAGGTGTATTAATTGAAAACCCTAGGAAAACCCGATGTTTTCCTAATACTTTGCATCAAATGATTTATATCTTGTTATTTCGTTACGACGGGTGTATTCGTTGAGTCCCGGTGACGTTGGATTAATTATGGATTGTGAATTGTTATAAACACACATTAATGAAAATGACTAGTTTACAACCATACAAACGATCCCTTAGGCATCGCTCGCACTATTCACTTAATCCAACACCCGGACTTCATGTAGCCCCACAACCGAGGAGGAAAAGAGGGTGCGAAGTCCCGATATTTTCCGTAAGTCGTTCAAGGCTATCGTGAATGCGAAGGGCCCTTAGCCCGACTCGCATTTGGTGAATTCTCGACTTTACTAGCAGCACCAGAGGGCCCTTTGGGTCCAACAACACAAAGCCTGTAAAAGTCCTTTTACACGAAATTAGGTCATATAAGACCCAACTACATGTAAGCGAGTTTCCTTCGGGCCTAAAGATCATGCCATTGGGCTAGCTAGGCCCAACAAACACGATTTGAAACTTTTGGGCCCAAAGACTGTGTATTGATGTCTGGTGTATTCTCACGTGTGTAGTGACTTCCCGAAATTTTTGCGTGTGTATTGAAGTTTCGTCGTGTTAGTAATTTCGGATTCACTATTGATTCGAGACCGAATCAATTCGTTTGATAACGATTTTGGTGTTGAAGGTGTATTATAATTTGCCGATAGTCGAGGTGCTAGTATTTCATCATGACGGATTTATTATTTAAAACATTAGGATGTTTCATTATTGCAGCCCCTTTCTTTTGGATAATTTACACATTTAACCCTTTGTATAAAATAAATTTCTATTTTAGTCCTCAAACCATTTTTCTTGACACTTTAGTATCAAAACTTGTAGAAAAGTTATTTTTCAGCCCAAAGTTATTTGAAAAATAGTTTTAGTCCACCAAATGAAAATTTTCTCGGCTGAAACCCTTATGTTCGCAGTTTTTACACTTTTGGCCCATAATAGAAATTTTTTGCATTTTTGGTCCCTTTTAAATATGAAAAGCCTTTTTAACCCTTGAAATGGACTTGGAGCACTAGTAGTCCCCTGTTTTACAGAAAATCACAGTTTCAACCCCTCTAATTTGAAAATCTCGCATATTGGTCTTTATTGGGCCGAAAAATTCATTTTTGGCCCATTATGCTTAAAAATTTCACATTTAATCCTTCAAAGAGAATATTTCCAGAAAAATACCTTATTGAAACTGTTTTGACTCATTTCATCCATCAGAATTTGTATTTTGTCATTTTGGGCCCTTTAACTTTATATTTTCAACATTTTGAGTCCAAAAATGAGATTTTTAGCCCAATGAGTTCATATTAACCAACTTGGTTATTTTTCTAGAATTGATTTGTGTGTAATAATATGTTTAACACTTGTTTCATACATCCTAATGCAAATCTCGATTTTAAGGACTTTTTGACTAGTTTCAACACCATAATCACATAAGAACATGTAAGAAAACATAGAAATCATACAAAGCATACACATACTCATAGATCTACACATTTGCTTGTATCCCCCCCCCACAAAACTTATAAAAACCGAAAAATAGGGGGTATGAAGCTCAACTTTGGGTGTGGTTTCGGTTTTGGAGAAAAGATGGAAGAAAATGAGGTGATTTTCGGCCCTAGCACACTTTGATGAAGATCTCGACTTTGAGGTGATTCTAGGATGCAAGATCATGATTTCTTATGAGTTAAGAAGAGATGTTTGATAAATGAAGGAACCTAGATCATAGATTTAAGTATAAACTTACCTTGGATGGTGATTCTTGTGAAAAATCTCCTTGAAATGCCCTTAAATTTCGAAAATTTAGTGAAGAGAGGTGAGGGTGTTCTTGAGAGTGTTTGATAAGTAAAAAGTGATGGAAGTGTGTGTGTGGGTGCTTTCGGCCGAGATCAAGAAGAAGAGAAGAGAGAGAGAGAGTTGAGTTGACAATCCTAGATGCATGTTGGTCCATGCATGGAGGTATGTGAGGTATAAGTGAGGTGGCAAGGCTTAAGTCAACTCTTCACTTCTTGGATTTGGGCTTTGGGCCGAGATTTTGGAAGGAAAAGGAGATTATTGGGCTTTAATGCCCCTAAGCCCATATTATAGTTAGGTTGGATGATTTTTGGCCTAAAAAAATATAAATATGATTTTTATACTTTGTTGGGCTAGTTTAGGTTAGTAATGGTTCATAATATTTAATTTATTTCATTCTAGGCCCAATATGGCCCAAAATGTTGAAATAAATGAATGTGGGTCCAATTAGAGCCCATTTAAAGGTTCTAATCCCATGATAGTCAAATTGGAAGCTTATTGGTCCTATGAGTCCAATAAGGAAGTCCTAGCCCAAAATGGACCTAACAAGAACTTCTAGGGTTTCCAATTGCTTGTTGACTATTTGTAGTACTTGTATGGTGTATTGGATTGAAGTTTTGTTGTCATAGAGTAAGCATCATACATGCTCTTAAGTTTTTGATTCTACATTTTACTTGAGTGTAGTGATTACAAGACACAAAATTTATAGTTGTGGCAACGGTCTTGAAGAATCGTTCTTGCTGTTCTATGTTGGGAAACAAACACCCGAAGTGAGTCGAATTAGTTTTAAGGAAACTGTGTCAAACACAGGCCTCAAGTTTTTTTTTTTTTATTTTTTTATTTTTTTAATTTTCTGTTTCGTTTTCGTTTATCCTTGTTATAGTTTCCTACATGATATACTACCAAAATTGAGTAGTTACAACCATATACATTTATAAGTAAAGAGCATACAAATAAAATTAATCAAGGCATTTTATGCTTGTAATCCAACCATATATTTCAAATATGTCATCAACACTTAGGTGTTGTTTGTTTTTTTTTCTAAAAAACCTCTTTAAACCACTTATTGTTGTGCCACGCAGCACACACGCAGCACTTGGCCTTTCGCAACTGTTTGTTTTTCAGAAGACTTCTAATTTAAAAACTGTTGCGCGTGTGCTGCGTGGCACAACATCAGACCAACTGCTTCAAACCTCTTCACACTTTACTTTAACTTAATGCAATAGTCTGCAGATATTAAAAAACAAACAAACTTTTTATTAAATGCTGCAGCCGTTTGGTCCACCACTTCTGCTACAGAGGGTTGCAGAGGTGGTTCGCAGACTTCAGGCATATTCGCTTCGAAAAAACAAACAGCACCTTACTTCTCATTTGGACAATGGTGCATAGAAATGGAAGGTTTAGGACGAAGATAATGAGTTCACGCTCCATGCTTAAGCAAGCATGCTCTTTGGATTTGGGAGAGATGAAGGTGATGGATACGAGCTTGGAATGAAGGCTCGATGAAGGCGGTAGAGTCTAAGTTCAGGTCAAAATCCACATTAGCCTTCATAACAAAAACCCTAATGTATTTGAACACCTCCTCACCAAGATAGGTGCATCACCCGAATATGGAACTTTGATTAGACAAAACACCAAATTAGGTGATTTATTTTCCCCATAAAAGCTTCCCACCAGAAAAGGTCACAAAGTTTAACACCATATACAAGCCAATAAATCAACTCTCTAAATAATACCGGTGTCATGTGTATTTTTACCGACAGCGGGGCATTGCTTCAACACTTGAAATGATCCAGTTCAACTATTCTTAAACACCTGCCCAACGCCCTTTGAAATGGATATGAACGATGGAGTTGGAACAAATATAAAAAGCTTGGATGACTACATTTACCCCACCTTTGTTTTTTTTCTTAATTAAAGTTTTAAGAAGTGTACATGCTCATTTCTTGTGACAATGTTATTATTTCCAGTTGCAAATATTCTTAATTAGAGTTCAGTGTAATCGATTACAGGGATTTAACTTACGATTTTGCCAATTCACATCAAGTACTTTTAGTCATTGAGTGATTGTATACATATTTGTTAGGTTCAGCACTGTTTAAGAAAACTAAAGTTAAATTCATCATGAAATACTATGAGATAATCAAAGAACAAGTGACCTAATGAAAAAACCCAAAACACCACCGCTTAATAAAATTAAGGAAATACATGAGATTGAATGAAAACCTTTGTCAATGAAACTATTGAAAGTGAATTTTGTTTGTCATTCAAGTCTATGATTATAACATCAAAAAATATGCAATGGATTCAAAACAATTATTTCTAACAAAGTTATAAAACAACATGGACAAGTGACCTAGTCCCACATGTTGCAAAAAGGTAGTGATCGGTCAGTACTTTACAAAATTGTGTTGGCAAATAAAATTATCTATAACTTGAATTCAACATACGCCCAAACGACTTGTGAGATCAAAGAATGTGTGCTCACTACACCGGATTGTGAGGCCACCCATTGGATGGTCATAACCAAACTCTTCTTCAGCCTGACATAATAAGTCTTGAAATGAAGGTTGACTTAAGAAGGACACAGGAATCACAAAACGCTTCTTTTCTTGCTCTCCAACATAGACTGCCAAATACCCTTTGGGTAGATCCATTGTTGCTGTGCGGGTTTGGTTTGACAAAGGCCGTTGGAAAATTTGTTTTGCTTGAATGATCCGAGGCATATGAATACCCATTTTTCTGAAGGTTGGTGAAGGGAGTAAAATACTGTGAGAGTATTTCCTTGGTGAAAGGTTTTGTGGATGAGTTAGATATGAAATTATGTTGGTGCTTTGTCTTTCGATATGCTTTATATAATGGTTCATTGATGCTTCGAATTTAAAATAAAGGAAATAAAAAAAAGGGAAATAAATGGCAGATAGAGACCTTGTTACAGAAAGGTAATATCATATGTTGTGTGTTTCAACTTGCAAGAAGGTATCATATTACAACCATAAACTCAGATACAATTAAATGCACTTAAACCGGTGCTTGTATACAAAAAATAATTCAAGCTAGAAGAGAACATGCATGGCCCGTATTCTAAACAAAGTAAGCGGTGAAGAATAGTACACACATGATGGTCCCATGCGATATTAATAGGATGTGGATATATATGCTTCCTAACAAACACAAACGTGTGGCTAAAATATTAATGGTTTTTATTTATATATATAAATGAATTATTTGTTTTGTTCCTTTTTAAAGGTGAAATCATGTGATATAGCTTTTTCTTCTACCGAATGTCACTATCCCTCATTTAAATTTCGATATTATTTGGATATATAAGCAAATCAATTTAAAGAGCATAACCAAGATTTCATTCAGACATTTCATCATGAAGTCGTGCTTCGACAAATTTCATTTACCATTTGCCATTTTGAAGTGAACAGAACTGCATTACCTGAAAAATGGCCATCCTTAAGCGCCGGATCACAAACGCAAAACAAAATTTGTGACGATGATCATCAAATGGAAGTAGCACAAGAAAATGTATGGATATCCCGAAAGGCTATTTAGCGATTTATGTTGGTGAGAAAGAGAAAAGGTGATTTCTGGTTCCTATATCATTGTAAAGCCAACCTATTTTTCAAGAATTACTAGATCGGGCAGAGGAAGAATTTGGGTATGTTCACCCAATGGGTGGCCTCACAATCAATGTCGTGAATATATTTTCACTGATCTTGCATCTCGTATTGGTGTATTATGACCGGCATTCCTTGCTATTTTGTATTATAACCAACTATTAGCCGATAATTCTAGATACAATATCAAAGATATGTGTAAATTTTAAATTTACCAATTTTATATATTTGTATATATACCTTAATAATGAAATTATACGCATTGTGGGAAATTCGTTTTATATGGTATCAGCTGGGAAAACATAACCCTAGCCATATCCTTCTCCAATCCTTCTTCTTTCTCAAGTCTTTCATGGTTCCTCCTCATCAGACCTCAATACAAAATTTCAACTTTTCACCATCAAATTAACCTCCTCCAATTTCCTTCTCTGGAATAATCAAATACGTCATGTCTTATCTTATCAAAATCTCCTGGGACAATTCGATGGTTCTGTTCCTTCACCTCCAACAACCATCGAATATGACAGAAAAACCGCACGAAATCCAGCGTACGAAACCTGGTATAATGCCGACCGAAAGGCCCTTCTCATCATCCAATCTTCTTTATCGGAAGAGACTATGGCAAAAACTCCAGGCTATGCTATACTACTACTCAAGCGATTTGGAGGGCTCTAGAAAGTGCTTACTCTCATGATTCCAGAGAATGGATACAAACCTTTTAGAATGGATAAAAACTCTTTTAGACTCTCTTCGCCAGATTCAAAAAGGAGCCTCCTCTGTCACCTGTCACCTGAGTATTGGCAGAAAGTTCAAGGTAACCTGTGATCCCATTGATGACTCTGATCAAGCTCACTATTTGTTATGTAGTCTTGGTGCTGCATATGAATCATTCTCCACTTCTCATAGTGTTGTTACCCCTTACCCAACCTTTCGTGTACTTCTGTCGCAAGAAGAATGTCACAAACTATTTATGAGCTCTCTATATGGTCCTGTTTCACCCCAGCCGCTTTCAATGCTGAGTCTCACCATGTTTCATCTCACCAACTACCTCGAGGGGCACCTCAAAGCGAGGACGAGTCCGCTTAAACTATTAAGGGGGATGAGAATGTGGCAAGAGACCACCCCATTTCTAGCTTTGAAGAAAGAACGGGCACTATGCCTCAACGTGTCCAGATGTCTCCACTTATCAACAAGGTACCACTGTTGATGTAAATCTCGCTCATGCATTCCATACGAAATGAAACACTACTCAATCCACTCCCGATTGGTATGTTATTTATTGTGCATCAACCCACATGACAATCTTACCATCACACCTTCACTCATCCTCACCTTACTCTGGCAAGGATTAACTTGTTTTGGGTAAGGGTAATTATTTAAAATATTTATTATATTAGTCATAAACTTATATAAAAAAACTTACTCCCTTGGATGTTCTAGTGGTACCACATCTCACAAAGAACTTACTCTCTATTAGTAAGCTAACCCATGACTCATTGGTTGATGTTATTTTTTTATAATAGATGTTTTGCCATCCAAAATCGCATAACCAAGGAAATAATCTCAATGGGTAGGTGTGAAGATGGACTTTACATGCTTAGCAAGGAAATAAGACATTTTTGGCCAATTTAAAGAATAAGAGGAGTAGTGTTGCCTCTCAAATGTGATATAGTAGATTAGGTGTTTCTTTATTTCAAAATTTGGGTTGTTTATCTCATACTTCCTTTTTACCCAAACCCGGTATTTGTTCTTCACGTCAATTATCAAAAAGCAAGAGCCTACCATTTCAAGATAATCTTAAGTGATCGTCTCATGTACTTGACTTAATCCATTGTGATCTTTGTAGACCGACACCAATTATCTTCTTGTGATGGTTTCCTATAGTATGTCATTTTTGTGGATGACCGTTCATGGTTCACATGGCTTTATCCACTAACATAGAAATATGATTTTGAAGCCACTCTCACCAATTTTTTAACCATTGTCCAAACTCTATTTTCTTGCAAGGTTAAAACGCTTCAAACCGATGTTCATACCGAGTTTCTCAATCATAAAGTCCATGAAACACCGCTTCATAATGACACTCACCACCAAATCTCATGTCCCTATACATCTCAACAAAAAGGTAGAGCTAATATACACATGGTCAGTTCATCGAATCTGATTTAGCCATGCTATGTAATGCACAGTTCCTGCATCCTATTGGGTGCACGCTTTTACCTCGGCTTTGTATGTAACATCCGAAATTCCCACGCTAATTTTTTTCATCTTTTAAATAACATAACATCCATTTTAATATTATGACATTTAGGGAAAACTGTTTGTTAATAAATCATTATTCAGAAATCAGAGTTATAATGAAAACAATGCAAAATACCAATTCATAAAACTGTTAATGTGTATGTATAGTCCCACCTTCTCAATCCAGTAAGTACCTATGAAATATTTAATCCAAAACTATAAGCACAAATTTTAGTGAGTTCCCCAAAATGTCATATATAGCACAACACAATAATCAACTATGGGTTATCAGCAGCCCTGGAACTATCAACCGTCTTGAATATCACATACAACACACAATATAAACAACTATGTGTTATCAGCAACCTCAGGGACTGTCAATACTCTTAGTGGGATAACAGCATGCCCTGTGACTTAACAACACACATCACATGTTATCTACAACCCTAGGGACTATCAGAAGTCCCATGGACTCATAGCAATCCATGAGTTATCAACAACTTAGTTTACCTATAATAACAATTAACAAATAAGACCCAACTGGTCAGCAAGTATGTACTACCACACAAACAGATATAGTGAGAAGACTCACCTGAACAAACAACTGAAAGCCACTACTTTATTTCCCACTTAATCAGCCACACAAACCACCTAAACAAATCATAAGCTAAACCTCAAACTATATCTCAACACCTCTCCAAGTTTTACCAAAACTCAAATCGGTCAAAAAGTCAACGGTCAACAGTCAAGTTCAAAGTTAACATCTAAAGTTAACAATCAACATCACTAACAACTGGCTCTCACATCTTCACCAGCCTATGGTCACATCGTGGTCAAAAACTCATCTCCAATCCAAAACTCAATATTCGAACAATTCATCTGCGATCAAATCTATTGTCATGTCGTGTTGGCCATGCCCCCACATCGTAATAGAGTCCGTCCAAAGCAATTGGTGTCTTAACCGCTTCAATCGGTTGTAGGCTTAAGATCTAGATCTCTTGTTTTACCCTAGATCTTGATTCACATTATTACACATCTGATTCTATATTCGCTTCTGTGAACTCTTGAGAATATGAATCACAAAGATCCTCATACTCTGTGTTTCAATCTTTCCAGTAGTATCGGATCTACTACTAGGATCCTAATCCTTTTTCCACAAGATTATGAATTCTGGGCACTGCAGTTCGAATACTATGTTCTCGGTATTGAAGATCATGTCACCATAATATGAGAAGCCATGACGCAACAGACATTCGCTCACATGGCTACAAGGAAATTCATCAAAAGTAAAGTTGAATACAATACAATTCTTGTTGAAAATAATGATATTCCTCAAGATGAAAAAGATAAGATGTTGAGCAACATCAAGGTGATGAGAATAATAAGGTTTTCTCTTCCTCCAGACACCTTTCATTTGGTGAGTGCATGCGAGATTGCGAAGGAGATATGGGACAAGTTAAAAGAGCTTTATTGAAGCAACGTTGATTAGTAACATTATGTGCAAACATTGATTCTGTCTAAGTTTGGAGCCTTTGTTTAAAAGTCTGATGAAAAACTCGACCACACTTTCAACCGTTTTAATCATCTTTTGAGTAGGATGCTTAAGCATAATCTAAGGCGTGAAGTAATAAAACAAAAAGTTATGTTCTTGAATGGGTTAAGGTCTGAATGGAAAGCAATTGTGTCTATAGTGAATGCTCATGAACAGTATAAGAGTTACTCTCTGGCAAAGCTTGTGGGAATTCTTATATCCATGAAGATAAGGTTACGAAGGATATGAAGCTTGTTTCTAGTATGGGATCATTGGCCTTGGTTGCGAAAGGCAAAAAGGCAGCTGAAGAAGGTTTTGAATCTGACTTTTCAAACAGTGAACTTACCAAGGAGAAATATTCTTTAATGGTAGTTAATCCCAAAAAGTTCACTAAAAAGAATTTTGGTCGATTCAAGAACAGGAACAGGCAGGGAAACTTCAATTGGGAAAAGTCAAGAGAAGAGAGATTCAAGAACTCTCAAAAGGAAGGGGATAAGTAGGAAAAGAAGCTGTTAGGGGATTCAGGCTATGACTGCAATTACTGTTTTTAACTTTAAAAAAAGGTCTCCATGTTTTTAAAAGTTTACGGAAATCGTCCCTGGTTTTTCAAAGTCAACATAAATTGTGTAATACAGGATCATTATTTTATTCATTTAGAATAAAAATAATTGCAAGATGTCATCTTTGATAAAGGTAATAAATTGAAAAAATAAACGAAAATGGTCCGTGTTTTAATATGAAATAATTGCAAATACATGAATTTTCCCCATGATACTAACTTTACAAAAAAAATCCTTGTTTTTAAAATTTTACCGAAATGGACCCTATTTGTTAAGAACTAACAGAAAGTGTCCATATGCATAATTATAAAGTAAACAACAATGTAATTTGTAGTGCTTGTCTAATATAACATCTTTACATTTTGAATAAAACTAATTGTAATATGCTATATTTGACAAAGGTAAAAAAATAATGAACTTGAAAGATTGAATATTTAAGTATGACACTACAATGCACAAAGCAATGAAAATATAGCATACTACACATAATGGGGGCATGATCGAAACACAAAACAAGATGAATTGCAAGATTAAACATGCACAAAAAACTAGTAATATTTTATTTCGAAATATGTACAAACCTGATTTTCTTTGGTGACTTTCTTGCAGTGTTATCGGTGATTGAAGATCGGAAAACAAAATGATCGAGAATAACTTTAAAAGAAGTATGTATCAAACAAAAAAGAAGATGAATTGCATGATTAAACATGCACAAACAACTAATAATATTTTATTTTATAAATATGAAGTAATAACCTTATTTTCTTTGGTGTCTTTCTTGCAGTGTTCTTCGTGATTGAAGATCTAAAAGCAAAACGATCGAAGATAAGTTTAAAAGGACATATCGAAACTGAAAAGAAGATGAATTGCATGATTAAACAAGCATAAACAACTAATAATATATATTTTTTCGAAATATGAAGTACTAATTACCTGATGATTTTCTTTGGTGTCTTTCTTACGGTTTTCTTGGTGATTGAAGATCTGAAAGCAAACTAATTGCTTCTCGATTAGAGTGAAGAGTTCTATCTGTTAATGAGAGATTCACTATAATAGGAGTATCACCGCTATAATAATGTATCCCCGATTTTTTTAGATACATTAAAAAACGGACAAATTTAAAATATAATTGAATTTATTATATAGTAAATAATTCAAATTTTAATTTAGGATAAAATGTTTGTTTCAAACTTTGAATATGAATTTAGTTGTAACCAAAATTTGTGGAATGGAACGAATACCAGCTGAAAATTGATTATGGAAAGCTGTAACATCGGTATTTATTAATTTAATATCTATTTAAATGGGAACCGAACTGGTAGGAATTGTCTAATATGATGCCAAGTGACATATGTTGACTTTGAAGGCTAAGGAGATGACATTTGTACTTTTTGAAATATTGTTTTATTAGTAAGGGTAGATTTGCTAGGTGTCATATATATATATATATATATATATATATATATATATATATATATATATATATATATATATATATATATATATATATATATATATATATATATATATATATATAAGCTTAGGTACCCAAAATCACCATAATACGTTGTTTTGTATCATATAATACATTCTAATTGTCCAATATTCTTATAGTTTAACTTCTAACTTGATTTACTTCCAAGATTTTTGTAAATTACACATTTATCTTTTTCTTACATAATTTTCATTTTCATCTACAATATATATAGCCTAATAGGTGTTCGGCAAAAAGATGTGATTTAAGAGAAAAATAATACGGAAATTTTGAATATCTTGAAAATAATCAACTTAGGGTTGAAGTTTAAGAACATTATAATGAATATATCAAACAAAACGACTTATTATGGTGTGTTCGGGTACCTAAGCTTATATACCCTTAAAGGTATATTCACTTTTCCCATATATATATCTCATATACTTGTATAAATACCTTGATTAATGAAATTATATGCATTGTGGGAAATACGTTTTATACCAACTAACCAGTAGGATCGATCTTGTGTCAGTTGTGAATAGAGAAAATTGTCCCATTTGAATGGATTTAGGACAAGGATTATTAATTTAGAGTTCATTGTATTTTGTTTATTGTTAAGAGGTAGGACATAAATAAAAAACTACTTTCTGAGCCTACTATTTCCTCAATGTGAATTTCTCACGGTCCATCAACTGATAAAATCACTCCCTACATAACTTTTCTTGTTTTTTTTTTGTCTTTTTCTGACACTAACCAATATATATACATATAGATGTATATATATTATTGATCATCAATTCTCTGGACAAAACATTCTCAAGTAGCAATTCTATCTGTTATATATGGTCATACAGTTTGCCATATACGTACACATGTTAGTAACAGACACTCTGATAAGCTTTAAATTAACAACAGTAAACAGAGTGTATACCAAACAAAACGAGACCGCATTTCATACTATAAATTACAACTATTCAGGTTATGGTACCAAATATTCTACATTAAGAAAACATGATGTAGTTGCTCGTCGGACTTCAACAGAAAATAGGTCCCGATCAATTGAGTTCTCTGATCGATTTTATCTATCTGTTTTGTACTTCCAACCTCGCGAGGCCTCTCTTATTATAACAATTTCTAAACATGTATATATATAGTTTTTTGATTTTACATATATATATATATATATATATATATATATATATATATATATATATATATATATATATATATATATATATATATATATATATATATATATATATATATATATATATATATATATATATATATGCAATGATCTTGTTAAGGACAAACACTGAGTCCTATAGAGAAAAATTTACATTTTACTTATTATAACATAATTGTGTAATTCCTAGATAATAATATTAACGACCATACATGCACCAAGAGTGGTACAAATATTATTTTTTATTCCTGGTTCTGATCTCTGAGTTTTAGGAACAGGAAAGAGAGAATAACAGTAATGCTTGATCTTTGAATTGCTCATATCAGTGTATAGATAATCTTCAAATTGAGTTAACTTTTCTTGAGGAAACTGTGTACAAAGAATTTTGTATGTCATTCAAGTCTAGATTATATCATTAATCAATACATAGTGGATTTGAATTAAATGCGAATTCGAGTTTCAAAACAACCTGGACAACAGGACAACTGATGAGTGTCACATGTTGCAAAAAGGTTAGTGATCATTACATAAAAAATTACTATTTACAACTTCAACGCAATAAATTAAATTCATATTGCGCCCAGACTAGTTGCGAGATCAAAGAATATGTGCTCGCTACATGGGATTGTAAGGCCACCCATTGGATGGTCATATCCATACTCTTCCTCTGCCTGATGTAATAAGTCTTGAAATGAAGGTTGGCTTAACAGTGACACAGGAACCACAAAGCGCTTCTTTTCTTGCTCTTGCTCCCCTACATAAACTGCAAAATAGCCTTTTGGTAGATCCATTGTTGATGTGCGAGTTCCATTTGACAAAGACCTTTGAAGAATTTGTTTTGCTTGAATGATCCGAGGCATACGAATTCCCATTTTTCTAAAGGTTGCTGAAGGAAGCAAAACAGTGTGAGAGTATTTTCTTTGTTTAAAGATGTTGCCGAGAAGTTACAGAGGAAAGTGTGCTGGTTCTTTGCCTTTCAGATTCATTATATAATGGTTTATTAAAGCTCCAAGTGTACAACAGATGATAAAAAGGTAATTAAATTACAGATGGAGACATCATGAAAGAAAGGCAGTATCATGTGCTGTGTTTCTCAACTTGCAAGAAAGTATGATCTAACATATCACAACCATATATTCAGAGATAAAATAACGGATTAAACATGTGCTTGTATAACCAAAGGAATGAAACATAGAAGATAACATGTATGGCCAGTATTCTCTACAGAAGGTAAGCGGTGAAGAACTCTACAAACATCATGGGCCCATGTGATGTTAATGGGAGTGTGGCACTGGGGTTTTCTTACAATAGGTGTGGCCTATGATGTATTATGTATATGGATATAATTCATCGCATTGATTAGGAAACCTTTCTGTAGGCATCATCACATGTTTTTTTTATTTGGATGGACCAACCAATCCTTGAAATATCTGTGATCCTATATTGGCCTTTAGATTCATAATTTAATTATGTATTTTTTTTTCCTTTTTACGACAGGAAAGACAAAGGCATGTGGTATTGATCCCATTTCCACCATATGTCACCATGCTTCATCTAATTTTCCATATATCATATGGATATATAAACCATTCAAGATGAATAACACAACCTCAGATTCACAGCTTTTCCCCAAGAAGTCGTGCTTTGAGAATTTTCAATCACCGTAAGCCTTTTGAAGTTAACAGACAATACCCTCCTTATAAAATGGCCATCCTTATGCCCCGCATCACTCAGGCAAAGCAAATTCTTAAACGGTCATTCTCAAATGGAAGTAGCACAACAAAATCTATGGATATCCCAAAAGGCTGTTTAGCGGTTTATGTTGGTGAGCAAGAGAAGAAGAGATTTGTAGTTCCCGTATGGTTGTTAATGCAACCTACTTTTCAACAACTGCTAGATCAGGCTGAGGAAGAATTTGGGTATAGTCATCCAATGGGCGGCCTAACTATTCCATGTAGTGAATATATGTTCATGGATTTAGCTTCTCGTTTGGGCGCATTATAACTTGTATACAGCATTCTTAGTTATCATGAGTAGTTAAATGACCAGTAGAATTTTTTTTATCATTTGTAATTAGAGACAACTGTCCCATTTTTTTAAGAAACATGAATCAGAACTATTTAGAGTTTATTGGATTTTGTTTAGCAATATGAGATCAGAAATGCAGAAAATTGCATCATCAACTATTTTGGATATAATAATTTCTCATACCTTGATGTGCGTCCTTAAGAAGATAAAACCACGTCATATTAGTTTGTTTTTTCAGAAACCGGTATGCAAAATGATAAAATGAATTAAGAAAAGTGTATATGAGAACTGATATGTTGGAATCAACCCCTTGGACCTGGTGCGAAACAGAAAACAGAGTAGAAGAAAAGAAGAACAGGGGAAGCTTTTGGGACAATTTTCTAGTTTTATTTTCAGGCGCTCAAACTCAAAATGAAAGGAACATACTACATAAAGCAAAGAAATCCCTAAAAGATAGCAACAACCTATCCATGATCTAGTGTCTCTAAATGAAACGGAATTGATGGCCTACATGGCCTTTTACTTATTCGAAAATAAAAATTGACTAAAATGCCCCTGAAGAAGTCTTTTGAACTCGTTTGGATTAAATCCAACATGCTCTCCCTTAATCCAAAGTGTTCAGGTCATGCCATCGCTTTGATCTTCAGAACCTGTTACCTGTTGTACTCCCAGCAGGTCTCTCATCTCCAGAAATTGAGTCTTCCCCATTGACTTAGTAAAGATGTCAGCTCTCTGTTTCTTGCTGCACACATGTTGGGCAACAATGTAATTTTCCTCCACACGTTCACGAACGAAATGGTATCTCGTGTCAATATGTTTGCTTCTCCCGTGGAATACAAGATTTTTTGCCAAGTCCAAAGCAGACTTGTTGTCATTGTACAACACCGGTGCCTTGATCTTGCAGTTAGTTATTTCACTTAGCAGTCGTTTGATCCAAATCGCTTGGCATTTGGCTAAGGTGGCTGCTATGAGTTCTGCTTCACAAGATGAAAGGGCTACACAACACTGCTTTAATGATCCCCATGTGACCAGATTCTCATTTAGATAAAATGCCATTCCATTCGTGCTTCTTCTATTGTTCACATCTCTTGCTAAGTCGCTATCAGTGTACCAGATGAGAACACATTCTCTCTTACCCTTGCCATAGACCAGACTATAGTCTGTGGTCCCTTTCACATACCTCAAGATGTGTTTCACTGCTTACATATGTTGAACTGTGGGTCTCTCCATGAATCTACTTACCAACCCAACAGCATAACTAATGTCGGGTGGGGTATGGGTCAACTAATGTCAGGGTAATGGTTAACTTGTACACCTTGTTTGGTTGATCATGATTCACAAAGCCCTCCGGTTTGGTCACATAAACTTCTTGTTCCAGCTCACCATTTAGGAATGCAGATTTGACATCGAGGTGGTGCATAACCCATCCGTTATTACCTGGAAGTGCAAGTAAAATTCAAATACTTTCCACTCGGGCCACCAAAGCAAATACCTCATCAAAATTGATGCCTTCTTTTTGGGCATATCCCTTCGCCACTAAACAAGCTTTATGCTTCAATATCTTTCCTCTCAGATCCTTTTTCACCTTGTAGACCCATTTGAGCCCGATTGCTTTTCGACCCGGTGGTGGATCTACAAGGGTACATGTTTTGTTCTTTACAATTGCATCAAGTTCACATTTCATTGCACTATTCCGTTCATTATATTTGCTAGCTGTAGCATATGTGGTTGGTTTTTCACAATCATTCAACAGCAGAATCTATTCACATTCATCATACATATCAGTTAGAAGTTTGTACCTCTTAGAAGCTCCTCCACCAGTAGAGCTTGACATAGTACTTGTGGAGCCGGTTGAGTTTTCTGGTGTTGATGATGTGGGTGTGCTCTCACGTGGGCTAGGTTGCCATGTTGTATCCTGTGAGGTCTCGACTGTTGGCATCTCCATACTTTGATCATTCACATCTTCATGGTGTACAATTGTGTAGGGTTCCGGTTCACTGAATTCTCTTTCTACTTCCAACGGTGAAAGTCCCTCAATAGTGTAGGTCATTCAAGGTGTAGCCTTGACTTTCTTTGCCTCTCCTCATGGCCAGACCTTGTATTCATCAATGAAAACGTCTCTGTTGATGCTGATAGCACCAGTGATCGGATCTAGTAACCTGTAAGCTTTTGTTCCCGTCTCAGTTCGCAAAGGAACCATCGCTTTATGCCGATCAACAAGTTTACTAAGATGTGTACCGGTCACCTTCATATGAGCAACGCATCCAAACACCTTTACATGTTCGATATTAGGCTTTCTTCCAGTCCACATTTGATATGGGGTTGAGTTCTCTAGGGCTCTTGTGGTGACACAGTTTAAAATGTACACCGCATTATGCACTGCCTCACCCCACAATGTCTAGGGAACTTGCATGCTTTTGAGTGAGCTTCTCGTCATCTCCACAATAGTACGGTTGCGTCTCTCCACCACTCTGTTCCGTTCAGGGGAGTATGGGGTTGTGTAGTTTCGTATCAATCCGGTTTCTTCACAATATGAGGTGAATTCCTTTGAAAGAAACTCTCCACCACGATCTGACCGGAGCACAGTAATTCTTTCTCCTGTTTCAGCCTCTACCGCTGCCCGGAATTACTTAAACATACCAAGTGTTTGGTCTTTTGTCTGCAACAGGTAGACCCACATAACCTAACTGAAATCATCAACTAACAAGAAGAAGTACCTGTTCCTGTTCCCCTGCAGGTGTGGGTGGTGAGATTGGACCGCAAAGATCCCCATGTATTAATTACAATATCTTCTTTGCTATGAAGTTAGTATTATATGGGTAAGGTTTTGTGTTTGTTTGCCTACTAAACAGCCTTCACACATCTTGTAGGGCTTATTATCTTTGCAAATCCGTGTACCACTTCTTTATATGACATGAGCTTAAGTGCATGCCATAACTTGCATGACTCGTTGCTAGTTGCAATTAAGCATCTTGAGTTAATGTCTTCTAACTCTTTCTTGTACAACCGGTTGATTGATTTCTTGACCTTCATAAGAAGTCTACCTTTCACATCATCGACCCATAGGTACGATCTGAGCATCACAATTATGTCACCTCCTTCAGCCAATTGACCCAAACTTATAAAATTGGTGTAAAGACTCGGTGTGAAGTATACGTCTCGCAGTATACGGTGCCCACCATTCTTACACAGTAACACTATTGTCCCTCTCCCTTCGATACAACCCCGTGACCTGTCTCCAAACCTTACCGAACCTTGAATGGACCGGTTGAGTTCTTGAAACTTGTCGTTTTGACCCGTCATGTGGTTACTTGCCCCATTGTCGAAGTACCACATGTTTGATTTGTTTGGTTCAGCCCATGTTCTTCTCAACTTTGGAGTTACATTTTCCTCGTTCAAAAACACCTGTTGCACCTTGTCACTTTCATGAGTTGTGGAAAGTAATAGAGCTGGTCCTCTAGATCTTGTCGGGTTAAGTTCGCCTCCTGATTTCTTTCTCATTCTCGACGTGGGTTTTGACATTTTGCAGCAAAATGCCCAATGCCCTAATAATTGTAGCATCTCACTATACTTTTGGTACGATCATTGGAATGACCACGACCCCCATTACGTTGATGATGACCACCGCCTCTGCCATGACCACCACGATTCCCAGAACCATTGCCTATTCCTCTACCTCTACCACGTCCTCGTGAGTTGCTTGAACCTCCCCTATGGTGTTAGTTGCAACTTTCGATCCCACTTTGCCGTTTTTTCTTGCTTCTATCTACCCATTCATGATGAGTCAACAGGAGCTCATTTCTTCTACTTCAACATGCCCTCTAACCCGTTCTTCATGGGCTTTCAATCTTCGAACAACTTCTTCCATAGACATCGAGTCCAAGTCTCTGAATTCCTCGATGGTTGAGGCGATCTGCACAAACTTTGAGGGCACTGCACGTAACATTGCACGTAACATTTTTTGACCACATATGATTCTTCCATCTTTTCACCGAGAGCCCTAATGTTGCTGACGATATTACCTTCTTTCACAGCAAAATCATCAACATTATCTACTTCTTTTATGTTTAGAGTCTCGAATTCCACCTTTAAAGTTTGCACCCTGGCCATCTTTACCCTATCTGCCCCCATGAACATTGTCTTCAAGGAATCCCACACCTCCTTCGCTATTTGCTTTTCTGAAAATGATAACAAGAGATCTTCCGGTATCCCTTGATAGATAGAAGCCATCGCCAATTTATCCTTCTTTACTTCAACTACAGTGTTTGCAGTTCTGGGCTCGACAACATCCCAAACACCTTGCGCCTCCATAAACACCTTCATTTTTATTGCCTAGGCAGCATAATTGCTTCTTGATAACATAGGATAGTGTAATGTAATCAGACCATCTTTCTCACTTCTATCACCCATACTTGTTGATCGGGGTTGATATTTGGGCATAAACCGGGCTATGATACCAAATGTTGGAATCAACCCCTTGGACCTAGTGGAAAACAGAAAACAGAGTAGAAGAAATGAAGAACAGGGGAAGCTTTTGGGACAATTTTCTGGTTTTATTTTTAGGTGCTCAAACTCAAAATGAAAGGAACGAATTACATAAAGCAAAGAAATCCCTAAAAGATAGCAACAACCTATCCATGATCTACTGCTACTAAATGAAATGGAATTGATGGCCTACATGGCCTTTTACTTATTGAACCATAAAAATTAATTAGAATGTCCCTGAAGAGAGTCTGAGTCTTTTGAACACATTTGGATTAAATCCTAAATGATCATGAGCATTGTCGCCATCCATCTTCCTGCATGTAATCAATTTATATTTTTGTATTCAAAGGGCATACCATATAGATACGCATATCATGAAACAACTCTAAAAAGGTATTCTGAGCATAAAAAGTAATAAATATATTAGTAGATAAGAATGGGACTTTAGTTTACAAATATAATGAAATAACTCCAAAAGAGTATGCTGACGCCTATGGAGCTCACACATTTGTCACTTAATATTTGTTGGAAGAGAACTAGAGGACCTGCTACAACCTGACAGCTATTACCGGAGGAATGCAAACTTATTTAATACAAATATACAAAAATTTCTTATAGATTATTCTGGCAATAGGCTACATAGGACTACCTTAATGAATCAGATGAAGGGTTATGGCTTGTTTTAATAATACATAATTAAAGAGCCACATACACAAATTTTATTTTGATGATGTCCGCTTTTTATAGATAAATCTTTAATTCATATGAAAATGGAAGAATCCCTCTAGGTGGGTATGTCTCCACACCTCTCCTGCTATCCCCTCACGTAAAGCCTAATACATAGTGATAAATGGGAAGTTTGGACTAATGTGGCAACAAATATTGATTACTTGTCGCCCCCACAATGGATTTTTTTTTTTGTTTATACGAGAGTTTAATTTGGCAAGAAGATACTCGTAGTATGCTTTAGTTAGGTGTTTGATGCTTCAAATCTAATATAAGAAATTGTGGGCATCTCCCCTTTCCGAGTATTAGCTATGGAGAATTCTTCTTAAGACTTGTCTTACAGTTAGAGCATAAGATGATTCTATCTTAGGAACCCTAGGACAAAATACGTATATGATTTATATCAATCCACAGACGATCTTCAAATCGAGTTAAAACTGTTGTTGAGAAAACTATTTACACTGAATTTTGTTTGTCATTCAAGTCTACATTATATCATTAATCAATACAGAGTGGATTTGAAAGAAGTCCGAATTTGAGTTTCAAAACAACCTGGACAACTGATGAGCGTCGCATGTTGCAAAAAGGTCAGTGATCAGTGCTAATAAAAAAACTGTTACAACTATAATGCAATAACTTGAACTCATAATGCGCCCAGACGAGTTGCGAGATCAAAGAATGTGTGCTCACTACATGGGATTGTGAGGCCACCCATTGGATGGTCATATCCATACTCTTCCTCTGCCTGATGTAATAAGTCTTGAAATGAAGGTTGGCTTAACAGTGACACAGGAACCACGAAGCGCTTCTTTTCTTGTTCTTGCTCCCCAATATAAACTGCAAAATAGCCTTTTGGTAGATCCATTGTTGATGTGCGAGTTCCATTTGAAAAAGACCTTTGGAGAATTTGTTTTGCTTGAAGGATCCGAGGCATACGAATACCCATTTTTATGAAGGTTGCTGAAGGAAGTAAAAGATGCTGCAGAGGAGTTATAGAGGAAAGTGTGCTGGTGCGTTGCCTATCATATGCTTTATATAATGGTTTATTGAAGCTTCAAATTAATGTACAGTAGTTGATAAGAAAGCAATTTAATTACAGATAGGGACGTTCTGACAGAATGGCAATATCATGTGCTCTGTTTCTCAACATGCAAGAAAGTATGATCTTACATATCACAACCATATATTCAGAGATAAAATAATGGATTAAACTTGTATTTGTATACCCAAAAGAATTAATCATGGAGGAAAACATGTATCGCCAGTATTCTCTAGAGCAGGTAAGCGGTGAAGAACTCTACAAACATCATGAGCCCATGTGATGTTAATGGGAGTGTGGCTCTGTTTCCTAACAAACCCATAGTTCTGGCTAAAATCACTGGGATTTTCTTACAACAGGTGTGGCCTATGATGTATTATGTATATGCATATAATTCATCGCATTGATTAGGAAACCTTTCTATAGGCATCATCACATGTTTTTTTTATTTGGATGGACCAACCAATCCTTGAAATTTCTGTGATCCTATATTGGCCTTTAGATTCATAATTTAATTATGTATTTTTTTCCTTTTTACGACACGAAAGACAAAGGCATGTGGTATTGATCCCATTTCCACCATATGTCACCATCCTTCAACTAATTTTCCATATATCATATGGATATATAAACCATTCAAGATGAATAACACAACCTCAGATTCACAGCTTTTCCCCAAGAAGTCGTGCTTTGAGAATTTTCATTCACCGTAAGCGTTTTAAAGTTAACAGACAATACATCCTTATAAAATGGCCATCCTTATGCCCCACATCACTCAAGCAAAGGAAATTCTTAAACGGTCGTTCTCAAATGGAAGTAGCACAACAAAATCTATGGATATCCCAAAAGGCTGTTTAGCGGTTTATGTTGGTGAGCAAGAGAAGAAGAGATTTGTAGTTCCCGTATGGTTGTTAATGGAACCTACTTTTCAACAACTGCTAGATCAGGCTGAGGAAGAATTTGGCTATAGTCATCCAATGGGCGGCCTAACTATTCCATGTAGTGAATATATGTTCATGGATTTAGCTTCTCGTTTGGGCACATTATGACTTGTATACAGCATTCTTAGTTATCATGAGTAGTTAAATGACCAGTAGAATTTTCTTTTATCATTTGTAATCAGAGCCGATTGTCCCATTATTGTAAGAAACTTGAACCAGAACTATTTAGAGTTTATTGGATTTTGTTTAGCGTTATGAGATAAGTAAAGAAACTGATGGAAGCCAACTCTATATTTTCTTATTATTATCGCAGGTTTACAATATGTTTATAAAATAGAAGAAAACTAACAAACTAGCTAAACAAAAGGATAAACCAGATAAACTATCTGATAGGATAAGAATCAAAATAAATCAAATAAATCCTTTACTCCCCCTCAAGATGAGAATGTAGGTTCCGAATGTTCATCTTGACACACATGGATTGTAGCCTATCCGAACCAAGTGGCTTTGTAAGAAGATCAGCAAGTTGATCACGAGTGTGAATCCAGATGGGAGCTATTTCTTCAGACTCTACTCTTTCACGAACAAAAAAGCAGTCCATCTCCATGTGCTTCGTTCTCTCGTAAAAAACAGGATTGTGGGCGATGTGACGAGATGATTGATTGTCATAGAGAAGTGGAATAGCTGTAGTGATTTTCACACCAAGTTCTGACAACAACCATCGAACCCATAGAATTTCGCTGACGGTAGTGGCCATCGCACGCTATTTCGCCTCTGCTAAAGACCGGGAGACGACTGATTGCTTTTTGGACTTCCAAGAAACAGGAGCCCCACCCAAAAGCAACAAATAACGAGTTCTAGAACGGCGTGAATACGGACATCCAAGCCAATCGGAATCACTGTATGCCACCAAATCTGGTGACCCATCTTTGGGTAGGAGGATCCCTTGTCCCAAGCTTGTTTTGAGGTATCGTAAAACACGCATTGCTGCTCGCCAATGATTTGCTCGAGGATCCGAAACAAATTGGCTGAGATCATTCACTGAATAAGTGATGTCAGGACGAGTGGCTTGCAAATAAAGTAGGCGACCTATGAGACGCCGATACATGTTGACATCTATGATCTCTTCGTTATCCCCTTTATCGAGCTTGAGATTCTGTTCCATGGGAAATTTACTCGGTTTACACCCAAGCATGCCCGTGTCTGCTAAGATATCCATAGTATATTTTCGTTGGCTCATAACTAATCCTTCTTTTGTACGAGACACCTCAATCCCCAAAAAATATGACAGACTACCAAGATCTTTGATACTAAATCTAGCATCAAGATTAGATTTGGTATCTTCAATTTTAGAGGTGTCATTACCAACAATAATGACATCATCCACATAAATGAGCACAGCAACAAAACTGGTCTTGTCTGTGTAAATAAAGAGAGAATGATCTGCATGGGAGGACTTGAATCCCATGTCACATAGGGTTGCTGTGAACTTGTGGTACCAATTTCGGCTTGCTTGTTTTAACCCATACATCGATTTCTTGAGTTTGCACACTCGTGAATCACCTTCCTTACCAAATCCTTGAGGCATCTTCATGTAAACGTCTTCCTCGAGGTCACCATGTAAAAAGGCGTTATTCACATCTAATTGGTGAATTATCCAGTTGTTCTTCACAACTAGAGTTAATAAAATTCGTACAATGACCAACTTCAACCGGAGCAAATGTGTCGTGAAAGTCGACCCCTTCCATTTGTGTGTATCCTTTAGCGACAAGACGAGCCTTGTATCTTTCTATGGCTCCGTCGGGCTTAAATTTTATTTTATAAATCCACTTTGATTCTATGGCTCGTTTTCCTTCTGGTAGAATTATAAGATCCCAAGTATCATTATCTTCCAAGGCCTTGATCTCCTTCTTCATGACATCACACCATTTTGGATCATGAGCTGCATGCTTAAAACTTCTAGGCACATCGTGAGTGACAATAGCAGCCAAAAAAGCTTTATGAGAACTTGAAATTTTTTTATAAGAAATATAATTGGAAAAGGGGTGTACCGTGGAAGCAACATGGTTGGCAGCGGGTGATGCATGGTCAATCGATGGGGTTAAATTAACCTCGTAATCTTGAAACCTCACCGGTTGAGCCTTTGATCTGATGGGCCTGGTGTTGTCCGAAGAAAGAGGCTCATTAATACCGAAATCTGGGCTGGGATATTGGGCCTGTTGCACAGTGGAATGATGGTTCGTTGGACTTGAATCGTGAGCTTGGTGCACAGCAGATTCATGGTGGGTTTCGCTATCATTGGTTTTGGTGTCAATGCAAAAAGACGCATTGGCTTTAGGGCTGTGTTGCATGATTTCCTCATCATCTTCTAGCTGAAAAATATCATCTGGTTTCGAGTTGTCATGTTCCTTTGCTGCATTCATAGGGAATTGATTTTCAACAAATCGTACATCCCTAGAGACTATGATCCTTTTGCTTTCCAGATCAAAAATCTTATACCCCTTTGTATCCTTTGGATAGCCAACAAAGATCCCCGACCTTCCACGTGGTTCAAACTTATCTCCCCCTGTCTCAGTACTGCGATGGTAGGTTAGGCAGCCAAAAACTCGCAGGTGTTCATAGGAAGGCTTTCTTCCAAAAAGAACTTCATACGGCGAAGCTCCTTGTAACACCTTCGAGGGCATTCGATTTATGACATACGTCACAGTCAACACGCATTCTCCGCAAAAGGTTTTAGGAAGATTAGCTTGGAAGCGAAGAGCCCTAGCTGTTTCTAGTAAATGTCGGTGTTTATGCTCAACCACCCCGTTTTGTTGTGGGGTATATGGACAGGAAGTTACTAAAAGAATGCCTTTCTTTGCATAAAAATCATGCATAACATTGGACACAAATTCACCTCCATTGTCGCATCGTATCCGCTTTATGTGTTTTCCAAATTGGGTTTTGATCATTTTGTAAAATTCTTTAAGACGTGCTTACTTCACTTTTGTGTTTTAGCAAGAAAGTCCAAACTGCTCTACTAAAATCGTCTACGACAGTCAAAAAATAAAAGGCCTTACTCGTTGAAGGAGTTCTATGTCTCCCCATACGTCACAATGCACCAAGTCAAAACAAGCATTTGTTTTAATTTCACTAATAAGAAACGGTAGTGTGTTTAGCCTTAAAACAAGCATCACAATTTAAATCATTCTTACAAGATGGAACAAAATCTAAGCGTGAAACTTTCTTCGGTGAAGGGTGCCCGAGTCTTTTGTGCCAGGTCTCGAAGGTGGTCAAGAGTGCTTTATTAGTCTTCACTACCCCCATGCGATACAAACCTTCTATGCGGTTACCTGCTCCAATCAAGCGCTTCGTCCCCAATTCCTGCATGACAAAGAAACCCGGGAAGAAAGTTACAACACAATTAAGTTCATCAGCTAGCTTCCCAACAGAAAGTAAATTATAATTAAAATTTGGCACTAATAAAACTCCTTTGATTTTGATTCCTCCTGGAAGTATATGATCACCTTCACCCAAAACAGGAATTTTGTCTCCATTTGGAATGATAACAGGCGTTCCCTTTGGGCTTTGGGTTTTGTTATTAAGGAAATCACTCCTATGAATCATGTGTTCGGTGGCCCCTGTGTCCACCACCCAACCATCATACGTATCAATCCTACCTGCCATGTTAGCTCTTGGTTGAGATTCAGTTTTAGTTATGCTTCCGCTTTCCTTGAAGTGCTTGACAAAGAGTTGATATTGTTCATCTGTCAACCCCGAAATTGGGCTAGGTATTGCTTCAACGCAGGCGGCTTTTGGCACTCCTTTGTCTCGATTACCACGCCACCACTCAGGGTATCCTATCAGCTTGAAACACCCTTCCTTCACATGACCTTCTCTTTGACAAAAACTGCATTTTTCTTTCTTTTCATTATCGGTTATTGTTGGTTTTGGAGTCGCCTTGTTGATTGCCTGCGTATTCTATTTCCACTGTGATTGTCGCTGAACTTTTGTCTCACCATAGTTGGCCTGAAAAGCTAAAGCTTCTGACCCCAGTCTCTTTGTTCCACCTATGATCACTCTCTGTTGTTCATCTTCTGCCACTAAGTGTTAAGTGGCTGCAAGCGATGGTGTTTGTTTCATGGCTAAGACCTGAGTTCGAATGACAGAAAACTCGTCATCAAGTCCCATGAGGAATTCATAAGTCCTCTCTTTCTCCTTTACTTCATTCAATTGTTTCCCAATGGCACACTCGCACCGTGGCAAGGGTAGGACAACTTGAATTTCATCCCAAAGAGACCTTAGCTTCGTATAGTAATTGGAAACTGACATACCTCCCTGTCGTGTTACGTTGATTAACTGTTTTAACTCATAAGCCCTCGGTGCTCCTTCCTTTTCAAATCGCTCCCCTAGGTCCTTCCAGATTTCAGAAGAGGTATTGGCATATCTTACGTTGGTGCGAATCTCCTTTTCCATTGCAGTCGTTAGCCAACCCTTGACCATGGCATCGGCTCGAACCCAAGCCGTGTGTGTTTGAGATTCGTTCTCTGGTTTCTTGATGGTGTCGTCGATTAGTCTCATCTTGTTTTTCGCAAGGAGAAAGTTGGTCATCTCCTGCTTCCACTCGTTGTAATTGTTATCATTCAGCATGTCATTCACTTGCATCTGCTTTGGATAATCAGATGGGTGAATGTAGAATGGCGAATTGGCATCAATGGTCTCCCCTTCTGGTTTCTTGCTTGTATCACCTTTTTCTCCTGTCATGGCTGCTGAGCGATTTTGCTATCCGGAGTGGATAACCCGCTCTGATACCATAAAGAAACTGATGGAAGCCAACTCTATATTTTCTTATTATTATCGCAGGTTTACAATACGTTTATAAAATAGAAGAAAACTAACAAACTAGCTAAACAAAAGGATAAACCAGATAAACTATCTGATAGGATAAGAATCAAAATAAATCAAATAAATCCTTTAATAAGAAATGCAGAAAACTGCATCATCCACTATTCTGGCTACAATAATTTCTCATACCTAGATGTGCATCTCTAAGAAGATAAAATCACGTCACATCAGTTTCTTTTTTAAAAAACTGGTATGCAAAAGGATAAAATGAATTAAGAAAAGTCTATATGAGAACGGATCATGAGCTTGGTCGTGATCGATGTTCCTGCATGTAATAAATTTATATTTTTGTATTCAAAGGGCATACCATATAGATACACATATCATGAAACAAATCTAAAAAAGAACGCTGAGCATAAAAACTAATACATATAATAGTAGATGAGAATGGGACTTTAGATTACACATATCTTGAAATAACTCCAAAAAAGTATGTTGACGCCTATGGAGCTCTTACATTTGTAACTTGATTTTCATTGGAAGAGAACTAGAGGACCTGCTACAATTTGATAGATATCACTCGAGGAATGCAAACTTATTTAATACAAATATGCAAGAGTTTCTTACAGATTATACTGGAAATAGGCTATATAGGCAACCTGAATGAATCCGATGAAGGGTTATGGCTTGCATTAATCATATATAATTAAAGAGCCACATACACAATATTTATTTTTAAGATCTCCACTTTTTTTTATAGATAGACCTTTAATTCATATGAAGATGGTCGAATCCCTATAGGTGTGTATATCTCCACACATCTCCTCCTAACCCCTCGCGTAAAGCCTAATCTATAGTGATAAATGGGAAGTTTGGAGTAATGTGGCAACAAATATTGATTAATTGTAGCCCCCCACATGGAGTTTTTTTGCTTACATGATAGTTTAATTTGGCAAGAAGATACTCCTAGTATTCTTTAGTTAGGTGTTTGATACTTCAAATCTACTATAAGAAATTAAGGCCATTTCCCCTTTCCGAGTATTAGATCTGGAGAATGCTTCTTAAGACTTGTCTTACAGTTAAAGCTTAAGATGATTCTATCTTAGGAAACCTAAGAGAAAATAAGTATAAGATGCTTATAGCAATCTAGAGACAATCTTCAAATCAAGTTAAAACTGTTCTTGAGAAAACTATTTACACTGAATTTTGTTTGGCATTCAAGTCTACATTATATCATTAATCAATACATAGTGGATTTGAAAGATGTCCGAATTTGAGTTTCAAAACAACCTGGATAACTGATGAGCGTCACATGTTGCAAAAAGGTCAATGATCAGTGCTAATAAAAAAACTGTTACAACTACTAATGCAATAACTTGAACTCATAATGCTCCCAGACGAGTTGCGAGATCAAGGAATGTGTGCTCACTACATGGGATTGTGAGTCCACCCATTGGATGGTCATACCCATACTCGTCTTCGGCTTGAAATAATAAGTCTTGAAATGAAGGTTGGCTTAACAGTGACACCGGAACCACAAAGCGCTTCTTTTCTTGCTCCCCAATATAAACTGAAAAATAGCCTTTTGATAAATCCATTGTTGATGTGCGAGTTCCATTTGACAAAGACCTTTGAAGAATTTGTTTTGCTTGAATAATCCGAAGCATACGAATACCCATTTTTATGAAGGTTACTGAAGGAAGTAAATCAATCTGATTATTTTCTTTGTTAAAAGATGCTGAGAGGAGCTATAGAGGAAAGTGTGCTGGTGCTTTGCCTATCATATGCTTTATATAATGGTTTATTGAAGCTTCAAATTAAGGTACTGTAGTTGATAAGAAGGGAATTAAATTACAGATCGGGACATTGTGACAGAAAGGCAGTATCATGTGCTGTGTTTCTCAACTTGCAAGAAAGTACGATCTAACGTATCACAACCACATATTCAGAGATAGTATAATGGCTTAAACATGTACTTGTATACCCAAAAGAATTAAACATAGAGATAACATGTTTGGCCAGTATTCTCTACAGAAGGTAAGCCGTGAAGAACTCTACAAACATCATGGGCCCATGTGATATTAATGGGAGCGTGGCTCTCTTTCCTAACTATTAAATATAAGCTAGACCTAAACCGGGTCCATGGCAGTTATTTAGTTAGTTATATAGGTTATGGAAGTTATTTGTCAACCGGCTCCTTTGATATGCTGTGTGGGTTCTGTAATGTACATATAAATATGTATTGCTGCATGTTCAGTAAGGATTGATGATTATCTAATACAGAAAGTATTTTATTGTTAAAGTTGTTGTCTATCTCTTCTCTTCAATTCTAACATATTGGTATCAGAGCAAGGCATGCATGGCGTCTAACATAAACAACATCCATCCACAATTGCCCATACTTAACGGATGAAATTACTACCATTGGAGTATACAATTGAAAGTCTTGTTTGAATCACTGGATCTCTGGGATATCATCGAGGATGGTCTTGAAGATCCTGATAATGAGGGTGAACTCACAGATGAACAAATGGAAGAAATCAAGAAAAGAAAAAGAAGATACAAGAAGGCACTCTTTTTGATTTTTCAAGCCGTGGATGAAACAATTTTCGAAAGAATATCTTCCTCAACCTCTTCTAAGAATGCCTGGGACACACTGCACAGAACCTATCATGGAGAAGAAAGAGTAAAAATTGTCGGACTTCAGACTTTAAGATGCGAATTCGACAATATAAGAATGAAAGAGATAGAATCTGTGGAAGAATACTATAACCGTGTTATCCTATTATTGAATCAATTACGTTTAAATGGCGAACATATAGACGACACAAGAGTAGTTGAAAAGATCTTGAGAAGCCTTACCCGGAAGTTTGAGAATGTTGTCGTAAGCATTGAAGAATCGAAAGATCTCTCACTTCTGTCATTACAAAACCCGTTGGGTACCCTACAATCACACGAGTTACAAATGAGTCAATTTGATTCACCTGCAATTGAACAACCATTTCAACTGCAATCTTCAAATCAAGGAGGATTTTATAACAATCACAGAGACTCGGACCAAGAACAGAGTAAATCAAAAGGACGTGGAAAATCATCATCGTCACAATTACAATGTTACTATTGTCAAAAGACGGGACATACAATCAAGTACTTTAGAAAAAGATTGGCGGATGAGAAGATAGGGTCTACTTTTATACATAAAGAAGACAGTGATGAAGGAGACACGATGTTCATGATGCTTTGTACACAAGAAATACCCACACAAGACATTTGGTATATTGACAGCGGATGTAGCAACCACATGTCAGGAAACAAGACTATCTTTGTTAGGTTGGATACATCCTTTGTGAAAGAGGTACGTACAGGAGATAGCAAGAAACTGAACGTGCATGGAATTGGAGACATTACCATCAAAACAAAAAACTGGGAAAAGAACATACCCGGGGTGTATTTCGTTCCAGGGTTACAATACAACCTTTTAAGCGTGGGACAATTACTCCTTAAGGGGTATGATATACATTTCTGAAAAAAAGCTTGTGAGATCAAAGATTCAAGTGGAAAACCAATTGGAAGGATACACATGATGACAAACAAAATGTTTCCATTAAAATTTCAAGATGAGTCTGATGGAATAATTCAGAATTAGACTTATTTGTTTTTATGTCATGTTTTTATTATGTGTTGAATAATTCAAGCCATGTTGGCTATTGAAGTCCGGTTCTTAAGGCAGTAGGGGTAGTTGCAGAAATTTTAGCATTTTTTCTGTTTAAATAGATGGATAGTATGAACGTTGATTGTATCCCTTTTGACTTTCAATTCAGTGTATAAACAAGGCTTCCAGCTTTGAAGCATTGTGCTGTGTTACTTTTCCTTTTTCCTTCTTTTCCCCTGTTACTGTTTTATTGCTAATCACAGATTGCAGGCTTGAAAAAGCCAACACTTGGTATCAGAGCATACCTGGTACATGCCCAAGTATCAACCTAGAGAAGAAGAGATGGCAGGCAGTGGCAGCAATGGGAATGGTGACAAAGACGGGCAAATCACCTTGCACTACCCGATGTTGACAAGGAGCAATTACAGTGCATGGGCAATCAAAATGAGGGTCTTTATGTTGGCCCAGGGTGTTTGGGATGCAGTAGAACCCAGAACTGCTAACACCCTCGTTGAAGCAAAGAAGGACAATATGGCTTTGGCTGCCATTTATCAGGGGATACCTGAGAATTTGTTGATGACATTGGCGGAGAAGAAGACTGCTAAAGAAGCCTGGGAAGCCTTAAAAGTCATGTTTGTAGGGGCAGATAGAGTGAAGGTTGCAAGGATTCAAACACTCAAAGCTGAACTTGAAGCCATGAGTATGAAAGAAACAGAAAGTGTTGATGATTTCACCGGAAAAGTCATCAACACAGTCAGCACATTACGAACCTTGGGAGATAAGGTAGAAGAATCTCAAGTTGTGAAGAAGTTGTTGAGGGCAGTATCGTCCAAATTTCTTCAGATTGCCTCGACACTCGAGCAATTTGGAGACTTGGAATCAATGTCCGTTGAAGAGGTGATCGGGAGACTCAAAGCATATGAAGAACGCATGAAGTGTACCGGTGATAGTGATGATCGAAAGCTCCTGTTAACTCATAAAGAATAGTCTGATAGAAATAAAAAGAAGTCGGATGGTGACTCAAAACAAAGATCAAACCATGGTGGATCGGGTGGAAAACGTGGCGGTCGTGGCAGAGGAAGAGGAAGAAACGGAGGAGGACGTGGTGGTCGCGGTGGAAGAGGCGGAACATATCACCACAAGGATGGCAATCCCGGTGCATCAAGTAGTCGTGACAAAAGTGACATTCAGTGCTATAATTGCCAAGACTATGGGCATTATGCATCTGAATGTAAGAACCCACGAAAAGAACGAATCCATGAAACAAACCTGATTTAAGAACACGATGATAACGAGCCTGCACTACTGATGTCATGCTGTGACAATGATGGAGAAATTGGTCAGGTGCTTTTAAATGAAGAAAAAATAACTCCAGAACTAAGGAAACAAGGAGATGAAGTGAAGTATATGGTATCTAGATACAGGAGCAAGTAATCATATGACGGGAGATAAACACAAGTTTAGAACTCTAAATGAAACAGTCCAGGGATATGTAAAGTTTGGCAATGAAGCAAGAGTTAGAATTGAAGGAAAAGGCACAATTGTGTTTCAATGCAAGGATGGTGGGCAACGAAAATTAAATGAGGTATATTATATACCTAATTTATGCAGTAACATAATTAGTCTGGGCCAATTAGCGGAAGGCGGAGATGAAATCAGAATCAAGGATCCATACTTATGGGTCCATGATCCAGTTGGAAAGTTGTTAATGAAAGTTCGAAGAGCACATAATCGTCTTTACAAGATAGAGATGGAAGAAACAGGTGGTGGTGGTGCTCCAAAGCCATGTTGGCTATTGAAGTCCGGTTCTTAAGGCAGTAGGGGTAGTTGCAGAAATTTTAGCATTTTTTCTGTTTAAATAGATGGATAGTATGAACGTTGATTGTATCCCTTTTCACTTTCAATTCAGTGTATAAACAAGGCTTCCAGCTTTGAAGCATTGTGCTGTGTTACTTTTCCTTTTTCCTTCTTTGCCCCTGTTACTGTTTTTATTGCTAATCACAGATTGCAGGCTTGAAAAAGCCAACACTTGGTATCAGAGCATACCTGGTACATGCCCAAGTATCAACCTAGAGAAGAAGAGATGGCAGGCAATGGCAGCAATGGGAATGGTGACAAAGACGGGCAAATCACCTTGTACTACCCGATGTTGACAAGGAGCAATTACAGTGCATGGGAAATCAAAATGAGGGTCTTTATGTTGGCCCAGGGTGTTTGGGATGCAGTAGAACCCAGAACTGCTAACACCCTCGTTGAAGCAAAGAAGGACAATATGGCTTTGGCTGCCATTTATCAGGGGATACCTGAGAATTTGCTGATGACATTGGCGGAGAAGAAGACTGCTAAAGAAGCCTGGGAAGCCTTAAAAGTCATGTTTGTAGGGGCAGATAGAGTGAAGGTTGCAAGGATTCTGTCACACCCCCGAACCAGATGGCGGAAACGTCCGGGGGCTGTCGTGACTCAATTGAATACCATAACATTGAATATATATGAAACATAACAACATTCGTCACCATGCATTAATATTGTACAACCAGTAGAGTTTACATGAAATACATTGTTTAAACATTACATTCCACAATAAATTGTTCGATTCGTACATAAATAAACTGCAAGCCATCACTGAATAAGATTTCCTTTGATTCACTGGTTCCCTGAGAATACAAGTATTTTGAAAAACGTCAACATATGAAATGTTGGTGAGTTCATAAGTTGTATTTGAAAACAATGTTTCGTATCGTTTGAAAACCACCAGAAAATCCGATATTTTCTGAAAATAGTATAGTCAAAAAGGTGTGAAGATCCATAAGTATGCTTGTTTGTTTTCTATACTTGTAAAATATTGTTTATTGAAATCGTATGTATTCTGAAATTGTATGTATTGAAAACCCTAGGAAAACCTGATGTTTTCCTAATTCTTTGAATTCCATGAAATTACTTTGAAACCATTGCAACGCATGAAGTTATCATTACCAGACGACATTGGATTATTTTTGAGCATGATTATCTGCTACAAACACGCGTTACACAAACGACTAGTCTATAGCAATACTAACGATCCCGTAGGCGTCGTCCGTACTAATCACGTTATCCAACCGTCCTGACTACGTGTAGTCCCACATCCGAAGAGAAGGAGGACACGAAGGCCTCGACGACTCCATTAGCCGGTTGGGGATAAAAAGGTACGAGGGGTCCCAGACCCGCCTCGCAAAAAGGCAGACTCTACTAGCGACACTAAAGGACCCTTGGGGACCAGTAGTCTACAAGCCATTGAAAGTCCGGTTACGTCGTGTCGGATTGGTAAAACCCAACACTTCGTAAGATGAAGTCTTTGGGCCTTAAGATCAGGTCGTCGGGCTAGCTAGGCTCAACGAACAAGATTTTACACTTGTGGGGCCCAAAGATAGTGCGTAGACGTCTGCGCACATTCGCATGTATAATGATTTCCGAATCGTTATTTGCATGAATCGTAGTATTGTAGTATCATAGTATCGCCGTATTAGTAGTTTCGGATTTTTATTGGTTCGAGACCGAACCAATTCGTTTAACAACGACTTTGGGTGTTGTAATGTATTGTATTTTGTCGGTAGTCGTAGCACCATTACTTGGTCAAATTGTATGTATTGAATTAGTCTTGGAAACTTTCTGTTTTCAGCCCCTCCTTGTTTGTAAGATTTACTTTTTCAACCCTTTATTTAAAATACTTTCCGGTTTGGTCCTTAAATCAATTTTCTTGACATTTTAACACCAAAAATTATTGAAATAAATATTTTCCAGCATATTTTTCATAGAAAACAGCTTAAGTCTCTGAAATTTCAGTTTTTCTCGGTTATAGTCCTTCTTTTCGCAATTTTGACAATTTTGGCCCAAATTGTAAAATTTTTGCAACTTTGGTCCTTTTTAAATTTAAAAAGCATTTTAAACCTTTGAAAAGGACTTGGATCACTTATGGTCCACTGTTTTACAGAAAATCACAGTTTTGGCCCTCCAAAACAGAAAAATTCGCATAATGGGCCTCATTGGGCCGAAATTTTCATTTTTAGCCCATTAAGCTTGAAATTTATGTTTTTAATCCTCTAATTGAGTATAATTCCAGAAATTGTTTTATGGAAACTGTTTTGACACACTTCACCCATCAGAATTCGTGAAATGTCAATTTGGGCCCTTAATTTTGTATTTTTCACATTTTTGGCCCAAAATTTGTGTTTTTAGCTTAAAGAAAATTGTTACTAAACCACTTAGCTATTTTTCTTGAAACAATTTGTATGTAGAAATACATTTCATGCTAAAATCATATAACATAAGTTATATCTCGGTTTTGAGGAGTTTTATGGCTAGATCCAACATTAAAACACATAAAAGCATACATATAAGCATGGAAATCATACAAGGCATATACACACATATAGATCTACACTTTCACTTGTATTCCCCCCCCCCCCCCCACAAAACTCATAAAAACAGAAAATAGGGGGTATGAAGCTCACCTTGGGTGTGGGGGCTTGGTTTTGCAAAGAAAATGGAAGGAAAATGAAGTGTTTTTTGGCCTTAGCTCCCTTCCTTGGTAGATCTCGAGTTTGAGATGGTTCTAGGGTGCAAGATCACGATTTTTGCATAGATTAGGAAAGGATTTTGATAAAACAAAAAATTTAGTTCATAGATTCAAGCAACTCTTACCTTAGATGAAGAATTTTGTGGAGATTTCCTCTTGAATGCCTCCTAATTTTCGAGATTTTTGGAGAGGGGAGAAGGGAGTGTTCTTGAGTGATCTAGAGAGAATTTGAGAGATTTGTGAATGTGTGTGTGTGTGTTTCGGCCGAGAGGGAGAGAGAGGAAGGAGTGAGGTGATCTTTGAAGTGATACTTGCATGGGAAAAGGGAATATCTTGCATGGAAATCCTATGGACAATAATGAGGTGGCATGGGAAAGTCAAACCCTCCTCTTGGGCTTGATGTGGGCCGAAAACATGGAAGGAAAAGGAAATTTTTGGGCTTTTTGCTCCCAAGCCCAATATTAGTGTTAGTTAGGGTGTGTTTTATACCTAAAAGAATGTGGTAGGATTTTTACATTTTTGTTGGGCTAGTTAGGTTATTCATGGAGCAAAGTTTTTAATTCATTTCATTCTAGGCCCAACATGGCCCAAAATGTTGAAATAAATTAGTGTGGGTCCAATTAGATCCCAATTAGGGTTCTAAGCTCATGATAATCTAATTGGAAGCTTATTGGTCCATGTGGATCCAATATGGGAGTCCTAGTCCAAAATGGACTTAAACAAGAACTTCTAGGGTTTCCAATTGTTTGATGATTATTTGTAGCACTTGTATAATGTATTTGATTGAAGTTTTTGATTCACAATAGCTTGAATGTATAGATTACATGACACAAAATTTCCAGTTGTGACATCATCCCCCCGTTAGAGGGAATTTCGTCCCGAAATTCTGTTTGAAAGCTAGATTTGAGAATGTTAGAATAGGTGAGGGTACTTTTGCTTCATTTGGTCTTCGCGTTCCCAAGTGAATTCTGGCCCACGCTTTGAATTCCACTGTACTTTCACGATCGGGATGCGTCTCTGTTTAGTGCGCTTCACCTCCCTGTCCATGATTTCGACTGGTTCTTCGACGAACAGGAGATTCTCATTGATTTCGATTTCGTCGAGCGGAATGACAAGGGTTTCGTCTGATAGGCACTTCTTGAGGTTTGAGACATGGAAAACGGGGTGTACACTGTTTAGCTCCGCGGGTAGTTGTAGTCTGTAGGCTACCGGGCCTATTCGGGCGACGATTTCGAAAGGTCCAATGTATCGGGTTCAGCTTTCCCCGTTTTCCGAAACGTATAACCCCTTTCCAGGGTGAGACCTTCAACAATACTCGATCACCGACCTGGAATTCTAAGGGCTTTCGCCGTTTATCAGCGTAGCTCTTTTGTCGGTCACGCGATGCTTGTAATCGAGCTTTGATCTGGACAATCTTTTCTATGGTCTCGCGAATGATTTCCGGTCCCGTTAATGCCCTGTTTGACGTATGCGTTTTTGCTAGCTGGGTGTCACCTACTTCCGCCCAACACAACCGTGATCTACATTTACGCCCGTACAGTGCTTCGAAAGGAGCCACCTTGATGCTCGAATGGTAACTATTGTTATATGAAAACTCGATCAACGGTAGGTGGGTATCCCAAGACTTTCCAAAGTCTATCACACATGCACGAAGCATGTCCTCGAGCGTCTGGATGGTTCGTTCGCTCTGACCGTCCGTTTGTGGGTGATATGCAGTGCTCATATCAAGATGAGTTCCCATTGCCTTGTGGAGCGATTGCCAAAAGCACGACGTGAACCTACTGTCCCTATCCGAGATGATAGATTTTGGCACTCCATGGAGTCTTACGATCTCTCGTAGGTACAAACGCGTCAGTCTCTCCATCTTGTAGGACTCTTTGATTGGTAGGAAATGGGCAGATTTCGTCAGTCGGTCGATTATTACCCATATGGTGTCCAGTCCGTCCGATGTCTTGGGTAGCTTGGTCACGAAGTCCATAGATATCCCCTCCCATTTCCACTCAGGGATTGCCGGTTGTTGTAACAATCCTGAAGGTTTCTGGTATTCCACCTTTACCCTGGCGCACGTAAGGCACTTACTAACATAAGTTGCGATTTCCGCCTTCATGTTAGGCCACCAATAGTGCTGCTTAATGTCCAAATACATCTTGTCCGAACCAGGGTGAATGGAGTATCGTGTCTTGTGGGCTTCCTTCATTACGGTCTCTCTAAATCCTCCGATTTTTGGGACCCAAATACGGTTCATGAAGTAGTATACCCCATTCTCCTTGACTTCTAGATTCTTCCCCATCCCGCGCAATGCCTCGCTATTTCTATTTTCCGCTTCCATAGCCTCTGCCTGGACTGATGCAATTTGAGTGGCCAGATGAGACTGAATGGTTATCGAGTGCGTTTTCGTACGGCGATTTGTGTACTCCTTCCGACTTAATGCATCAGCTACCATGTTGGCCTTGCCTGGATGGTACTTGATCTCGCATTCGTAGTCATTTAGAAATTCCACCCATCGTCGCTGTCTCATGTTCAGCTCCTTTTGATTCAAGATGTGCTGGAGGCTCTTGTGGTCTGTGAAGATGGTGCACTTTGTACCGTACAGGTAGTGCCTCCAAATTTTTAGAGCAAAGACCACGACTCTCAGTTCTAGGTCATGGGTCGTATAATTTACCTCATGCGTCTTTAGTTGGCGGGACGCATATGCTATCACTCTTCTACGTTGCATGAGAACGCAGCCTAGGCCCTGATTCGACGCGTCACAGTAGACTACAAAATCTTATGTTCCTTCAGGTAGTGATAGTACAGGAGCGCTACAGAGAGCTTGCTTCAAGGTTTGAAACGCAATCTCTTGCCGGTCTGTCCATTTGAATGGCACGCTCTTTTGCGTAAGCGAGGTAAGCGGCTTGGCGATTTTAGAGAAGTTTTGGATGAATCTCCTATAGTAGCCTGCTAGGCCTAAAAACTGACGAATTTCTGTGGGCGTAGTCGGAGTTGCCCATCCCTCCACAGCTTTGACCTTAGAGGGGTCCACATGAATTCCGTCTTGGCTAACCACGTGGCCTAGGAAATTCACACTCCGAAGCCAGAACTCACACTTGGAGAGTTTGGCGTAAAGCTTTTCCGATCGCAGAGTGTCTAGGATTTGTCGTAGATTCTGGCCATGCTCCTCCTTGCTTCGTGAATAGACGAGAATGTCATCGATAAACACAATGACGAAGTTTTCAAGGAACGGTCGACAGATTCGATTCATTAGGTCCATAAATGCGGCAGGTGCATTTGTTAGACCGAAGGGCATTACGACGAATTCATAATGTCCATAGCGGGTTCGGAAAGCGGTTTTGGGAATATCCTCTTCTCGGACCTTGAGTTGGTGGTATCCAAACCGTAGATCTATTTTGGAGAAATAACTAGCTCCTTGGAGCTGGTCGAATAGATCATCGATTCGTGGGAGTGGGTAGCGGTTTTTAACAGTGAGTTTATTCAACTCTCTGTAATCGATGCACATTCTGAAAGATCCGTCCTTCTTTTTGACAAAGAGCACTGGGGCTCCCCACGGCGAGTAGCTAGGTCGGATAAATCCCTTGTCCAGAAGCTCACTAAGTTGGCTGGACAGTTCCTGCATTTCAGCAGGAGCCAACCGATATGGTGATTTAGCGAGAGGAGTCGCTCCTGGAACAAGGTCGATTCGGAACTCAACCTGTCTCTCTGGGGGTACCCCTGGAAGATCTTCAGGAAACACGTCCGGGAATTCACACGCTACCGGAATGTCTTGGATGTTAATTTCTTCTTTGGTCCTATCCACTATGTGAGCCAGGAACGCCAAATTGTTCTTTCGCAGGTGTTTTTGTGCTTTGATGCACGAGATGAGGCGGAGATTCGTACTGGGTTTGTCTCCGTAAATCACTAGGGTTTCGTGATTCAGAAGACGAAGGCGAACGGCCTTCTCGCGGCACAAAATCTCAGCATGGTGGGGGCTTAACCAATCCATGCCGATAATTACATCGAAACTCCTAATTGATACTGGCATTAGGTCTATTCGAAAGACGTGATGGTTAAGGGTTAGGGTACATCCAGTGTAGATCTCCTCAGTGGACTCGGTTTTCCCATTGGCCATTTCTACCGTATATGTTTCATTTAGCCTCTGGGGTTGTTGTTTTAATAAATGTTTAAACTTCTCGCTCACGAAACTTCGTTCCGCTCCGGTATCAAATAAGATGCATGCATAAGTGTGGTTTAGGAGGAACGTACCGGTCATAACTGCGGGATCCTGGACTGCATCACTCTGACCCATAGTCAGCATTCTTCCTGCTCCTCTGTTTCCTGAGTTGTTGTTAGGGCAATCTCGGCGGAAATGCCCCGTCCTTCCACACCCGAAGCAAGTGTGGCTAGGCCCTGCATTATTGCCGCCGGCATTGGTGTTGTTGTTATTGCGGTAGTTGTTGTTGTTGTTGTTGTTCTGGTTGTTCCCCTGACTCTGGTTCCTAGGAGGGTACGTCCTGCAGAACCTTGCAGTGTGTCCCCTTCGGTTGCAACTTGTGCAGTAGAGTTCCTTGCATTCGCCGTGATGGTGGAGGCCGCACTTATTGCAACTAGGAAGATTACCGGAGTAGGGTCTTGAAGCATTTGAAGCAGCTGAGGCTGGAGCATGTGGTGTGACTGGAACCGGTGTGGTGACAGCGTTAACTGCCACTGTTTGCTGCCTTTTTGAGGTCTCGGGGCCCTGACGCCCCTTCCTCTTGGGGTTCTTCCCTCTCCTACCATCACCCTCCTTTTTCTTCTCAGTCTCTATTGGTTTCTCGCCTCTTTTGTTGTTATGATCGTACAACCTCTTGGCCAATCTCTTCGCACTGTCAAACGTTTCAGGGTTCGCAGCTATCACATTCCCTTGAATGGGGGATGTCAGTCCCCAGATGAATCGTTCAACCTTCTTCCCTTCTGACGTGATCATACCCGGGCATAATAGAGATAATTCGCTGAATCTCGAGATGTAGGCGTCGATGTTAGCATTCTGTACCGTGAGGTTCCATAGTTCCTGCTCCATCCTTTGAATTTCGCCTCGGGGGCAGTACTCAGCCATTAACATTTCTTTCATTTCTGCCCATGGGATAGAGTTGGCGACAGAGAGCGTCATAGCTTCCACATGTCCATTCCACCAAGTGAGGGCTTGGTCCACGAAAGTGCAGGCCGCGAACTTCGCCTTCATCTGCTCGGGGCATTCGCATATTTCAAACACCGACTCTACCTTCTCGATCCATCGCTTCAAGGAAATCACCCCTCCCGTGCCGTTGAAAGTTCGGGGTTTAGCGTTCGCAAAGTCCTTGTAGGTGCACGTTTTAGTGGGTCCTTGATTCGTCCCATTGTTTGAACTTCCGGAGCCTTGCCCATTGCCTCCCCCGTTGTTCCCTCGGTGCAGTTGTGCCATAGCTGCGGTGACCGCAGCGGACACGGCTGCCTGGAAAGCAGTGGTGTCGACTTCGGGCGATGTTGGCTCGGGATTTCCGCGGGTAGCTCGGCGAGGCATCTTTCTGTCATGAAACGGAAAGATGTTGAGTGTATGTGGTCTTTGTGAGGTCGCGATCCTACTAGCTAGATGTATGGTACGAACCTAAACATTACTATCATCAAGCATACAATCGTAACTTCTCAACACTTAACAACTTGTAATAGCATAGCAAAACATATAAAAGTTTATTAATATTATCCGCGTTTAGTACAAGAAAATTTGCTCGTAAGAGCATACATAAGTAACACTAATCTGACAGCATAACGGCTCCATGAGTAGTGTAATCACTTAAACATAGAGCCGAGTACATAATATAGTTCCTAATGTTCTACCATGGTAGGTCCATCTCTAATCGCGATGTGCTGCATCTGGAGGTGGTGCCGAAGATGTGGATGCTCCCTGAAGACGAGCCACTAGGCGTTCTGCGTCCTGAAGTCGAGACTCCCACCTTACCTGCCTCATGTGAAACTCCCAGAGGACGTCACGCGTCTCCTACTCCGCACGCTCGACCCTAGTCCACAACTGGCGCACTTGATCAGCAGTGCCCTGAGCAAGGTCGCCGGTGTCCCGTAATCGTCTCACCATGACCGGTAGGGCTCGGTCGGCCGGTCCTCCGTCCCTCAGATCAAAGAACTCCCGTGACCTGCCAAACGGGGGTCGCTGTCCCTGGTGTTTGCTCCATCTCCAAAGATCGATGCCCCAAGGAGGGGTAGGTCCAGTGGGACCCACACGATAAGCAGGCACCCTGATCGGGTAAGGGGGGTCGATGACCTCGGACTCTGCGTCCGAATCACCCCCTTCGCTGTCCTCGAGCTCCTCTTCGAATTGCTCTTCGTCCTCTTCGGGTTCGGCAGGCTCGTCCTCGGCTTCTGCCTCCGGTTCTCCGTCAGATTCTTCCTCGGGGTCTTCCTCAGGTTCCTCTTCAGGCTCTTCCTCCTCTAGCCACTCGTTGTTTCCCTGGTTAGGGAAATAAGGGTCTCCAGGGTGATGAAAACCAGCCATGCTGTCTGCGCGAGCACGTAAATATGCTAACATTATTCCTAGGTTCTATGACTATTGTACAGACCAAGCAAACGTTCTATTGTTGATAATAAAGGGTATAGTTTTAGGTTCCCTAGCTATCCCGATCTCATCAAGACGTGTGTTAGTTTTACTTTGGAGAGAATGTAGTTGATCAGGCTACATTCACTCCTTGGTATCACTAAGAACAGTCTCGAATTGACCGAGATACCAGCATTATTGTGTTTGATTCGGCGTTAGGCTCTTATTCCTAATGCAAGCAAGCGTGTTTTATTTACTTGTTTTGTTCAGAGTTCTGTTAGTCCCTCTTTTTGGTTTATAGTTGCATATCAATGTGTGGTTCGACATGCTAGTTCACTATAAACAAAGCTCTGATACCAACCTGTCACACCCCCGAACCAGACGGCGGAAACGTCCGGGGGCTGTCGTGACTCAATTGAATACCATAACATTGAATATATATGAAACATAACAACATTCGTCACCATGCATTAATATTGTACAACCAGTAGAGTTTACATGAAATACATTGTTTAAACATTACATTCCACAATAAATTGTTCGATTCGTACATAAATAAACTGCAAGCCATCACTGAATAAGATTTCCTTTGATTCACTGGTTCCCTGAGAATACAAGTATTTTGAAAAACGTCAACATATGAAATGTTGGTGAGTTCATAAGTTGTATTTGAAAACAATGTTTCGTATCGTTTGAAAACCACCAGAAAATCCGATATTTTCTGAAAATAGTATAGTCAAAAAGGTGTGAAGATCCATAAGTATGCTTGTTTGTTTTCTATACTTGTAAAATATTGTTTATTGAAATCGTATGTATTCTGAAATTGTATGTATTGAAAACCCTAGGAAAACCCGATGTTTTCCTAATTCTTTGAATTCCATGAAATTACTTTGAAACCATTGCAATGCATGAAGTTATCATTACCAGACGACATTGGATTATTTTTGAGCATGATTATCTGCTACAAACACGCGTTACACAAACGACTAGTCTATAGCAATACTAACGATCCCGTAGGCGTCGTCCGTACTAATCACGTTATCCAACCGTCCTGACTACGTGTAGTCCCACATCCGAAGAGAAGGAGGACACGAAGGCCTCGACGACTCCATTAGCCGGTTGGGGATAAAAAGGTACGAGGGGTCCCAGACCCGCCTCGCAAAAAGGCAGACTCTACTAGCGACACTAAAGGACCCTTGGGGACCAGTAGTCTACAAGCCATTGAAAGTCCGGTTACGTCGTGTCGGATTGGTAAAACCCAACACTTCGTAAGATGAAGTCTTTGGGCCTTAAGATCAGGTCGTCGGGCTAGCTAGGCTCAACGAACAAGATTTTACACTTGTGGGGCCCAAAGATAGTGCGTAGACGTCTGTGCACATTCGCATGTATAATGAATTCCGAATGGTTATTTGCAAGAATCGTAGTATTGTAGTATCATAGTATCGTCGTGTTAGTAGTTTCGGATTTTTATTGGTTCGAGACCGAACCAATTCGTTTAACAACGACTTTGGGTGTTGTAATGTATTGTATTTTGTCGGTAGTCGTAGCACCATTACTTGGTCAAATTGTATGTATTGAATTAGTCTTGGAAACTTTCTGTTTTCAGCCCCTCCTTGTTTGTAAGATTTACTTTTTCAACCCTTTATTTAAAATACTTTCCGGTTTGGTCCTTAAATCAATTTTCTTGACATTTTAACACCAAAAATTATTGAAATAAATATTTTCCAGCATATTTTTCATAGAAAACAGCTTAAGTCCCTGAAATTTCAGTTTTTCTCGGTTATAGTCCTTCTTTTCGCAATTTTGACAATTTTGGCCCAAATTGTAAAATTTTTGCAACTTTGGTCCTTTTTAAATTTAAAAAGCCTTTTAAACCTTTGAAAAGGACTTGGATCACTTATGGTCCACTGTTTTACAGAAAATCACAGTTTTGGCCCTCCAAAACAGAAAAATTCGCATAATGGGCCTCATTGGGCCGAAAATTTCATTTTTAGCCCATTAAGCTTGAAATTTATGTTTTTAATCCTCTAATTGAGTATAATTCCAGAAATTGTTTTATGGAAACTGTTTTGACACACTTCATCCATCAGAATTCGTGAAATGTCAATTTGGGCCCTTAATTTTGTATTTTTCACATTTTTGGCCCAAAATTTGTGTTTTTAGCTTAAAGAAAATTGTTACTAAACCACTTAGCTATTTTTCTTGAAACACTTTGTATGTAGAAATACATTTCATGCTAGAATCATATAACATAAGTTATATCTCGGTTTTGAGGAGTTTTATGGCTAGATCCAACATTAAAACACATAAAAGCATACATATAAGCATGGAAATCATACAAGGCATATAAACACATATAGATCTACACTTTCACTTGTATTCCCCCCCCCCACAAAACTCATAAAAACAGAAAATAGGGGGTATGAAGCTCACCTTGGGTGTGGGGGCTCGGTTTAGCAAAGAAAATGGAAGGAAAATGAAGTGTTTTTTGGCCTTAGCTCCCTTCCTTGGTAGATCTCGAGTTTGAGATGGTTCTAGGGTGCAAGATCACGATTTTTGCATAGATTAGGAAAGGATTTTGATAAAACAAAGAATTTAGTTCATAGATTCAAGCAACTCTTACCTTAGATGAAGAATTTTGTGGAGATTTCCTCTTGAATGCCTCCTAATTTTCGAGATTTTTGGAGAGGGGAGAAGGGAGTGTTCTTGAGTGATCTAGAGAGAATTTGAGAGATTTGTGAATGTGTGTGTGTGTGTTTCGGCCGAGAGGGAGAGAGAGGAAGGAGTGAGGTGATCTTTGAAGTGATACTTGCATGGGAAAAGGGAATATCTTGCATGGAAATCCTATGGACAATAATGAGGTGGCATGGGAAAGTCAAACCCTCCTCTTGGGCTTGATGTGGGCCGAAAACATGGAAGGAAAAGGAAATTTTTGGGCTTTTTGCTCCCAAGCCCAATATTAGTGTTAGTTAGGGTGTGTTTTATACCTAAAAGAATGTGGTAGGATTTTTACATTTTTGTTGGGCTAGTTAGGTTATTCATGGAGCAAAGTTTTTAATTCATTTCATTCTAGGCCCAACATGGCCCAAAATGTTGAAATAAATTAGTGTGGGTCCAATTAGATCCCAATTAGGGTTCTAAGCTCATGATAATCTAATTGGAAGCTTATTGGTCCATGTGGATCCAATATGGGAGTCCTAGTCCAAAATGGACTTAAACAAGAACTTCTAGGGTTTCCAATTGTTTGATGATTATTTGTAGCACTTGTATAATGTATTTGATTGAAGTTTTTGATTCACAATAGCTTGAATGTATAGATTACATGACACAAAATTTCCAGTTGTGACAGATTCAAACACTCAAAGCTGAACTTGAAGCCATGAGTATGAAAGAAACAGAAAGTGTTGATGATTTCACCGGAAAAGTCATCAACACAGTCAACACATTACGAACCTTGGGAGATAAGGTAGAAGAATATCAAGTTGTGAAGAAGTTGTTGAGGGCAGTATCGTCCAAATTTCTTCAGATTGCCTCGACACTCGAGCAATTTGGAGACTTGGAATCAATGTTCGTTGAAGAGGTGATCGGGAGACTCAAAGCATATGAAGAACGCATGAAGTGTACCGGTGATAGTGATGATCGAAAGCTCCTGTTAACTCATAAAGAATAGTCTGATAGAAATAAAAAGAAGTCGGATGGTGACTCAAAACAAAGAGCAAACCATGGTGGATCGGGTGGAACACGTGGCGGTCGTGGCAGAGGAAGAGGAAGAAACGGAGGAGGACGTGGTGGTCGCGGTGGAAGAGGCGGAACATATCACCACAAGGATGGCAATCCCGGTGCATCAATTAGTCGTGACAAAAGTGACATTCAGTGCTATAATTGCCAAGACTATGGGCATTATGCATCTGAATGTAAGAACCCACGAAAAGAACGAATCCATGAAACAAAACTGATTCAAGAACACGATGATAACGAGCCTGGACTACTGCTGTCATGCTGTGACAATGATGGAGAAATTGGTCAGGTGCTTTTAAATGAAGAAAAAATAACTCCAGAACTAAGGAAACAAGGAGATGAAGTGAAGTATATGGTATCTAGATACAGGAGCAAGTAATCATATGACGGGAGATAAACACAAGTTTAGAACTCTAAATGAAACAGTCCAGGGATATGTAAAGTTTGGCAATGAAGCAAGAGTTAGAATTGAAGTAAAAGGCACAATTGTGTTTCAATGCAAGGATGGTGGGCAACGAAAATTAAATGAGGTATATTATATACCTAATTTATGCAGTAACATAATTAGTCTGGGCCAATTAGCGGAAGGCGGAGATGAAATCAGAATCAAGGAGCCATACTTATGGGTCCATGATCCAGTTGGAAAGTTGTTAATGAAAGTTCGAAGAGCACATAATCGTCTTTACAAGATAGAGATGGAAGAAACAGGTGGGATGTGCTTGACTACTCAAGTTGATGATACTGTATGGCTGTGGCACAAGAGATTGGGCCATATCAACTTTAATTCGATGAAGAACATGGTGGATAAGAAGATGATTGAAGGAATGCCAGAGATAAAAGTTCCTTCACAACCTTGTGAAGGGTGCTTGGTTGGGAAACAAACGAGAAGTCCATTTCCTACACACACCAATTACAGAGCCAAGAAGAGGCTTGAACTCCTTCACGGTGACTTATGTGGGCCAGTCACACCTCCTACACCCTCAGGTTACAGGTACTTCATGTTATTAGTCGATGACTATAGCAGAGTAATGTGGGTTTACTTATTGAGATCAAAGGATGAAGCCCTGCAAATATTCAAGAACTTTAGGGAGAAGGTAGAAATTGAAACTAGGAAAAAAGTGAAAGCTTTGAGAACAGATCGTGGAGGAGAATTCCTTTCCAATGAGTTCACCATGTACTGCAACAAAACCGGGTTGTAGAGACACTACATAGCTCCATACTCGCCACAACAAAATGGGGTAGTGGAGAGGCAAAATCGAACCGTTCTAGAGATGGTGAGGTGTAATTTGAAGACTATGGCGATGCCAGACGCATTATGGGGAGATGCTGTGACACACTCTGTTTATGTTCTGAACAGAGCACACACCAAAGCCTTAAAGAAGGAAACCCCATACGAGATATGGACCGGGAGAAAACCACACATCGAACACCTCAGAGTATTTGGATGTGTCTCTCACATGAAGATCGCGAAAAATCATTTGAAGAAGCTGGAAGATAGAAGCGTTTGTCTGGTTCATCTAGGAATCAAGAAAGGATCGAAAGCCTATAGGCTATTGGACCCAAATACTGGGAAATTGTATGTGAGTCGTGATGTAGTCTTTGAAGAACAAAGAAGTTGGAGGTGGGAGAAAAGCGCAAAGATCAGAACAACGCCTGGCATGAGCTTTACCGTCGAAGGTTTTGACTTTGACGAGGAGATATATGATGATGAAGGCGAGTGGGACGGTGAAGGAGAATGGGTCCCGGATACTCCAGATCAGCAAATTGGGTCATCATCGTCTAATCGGGCCGACGGTGTGCAGTCCAATGTATTGGGTCAATCACAAATAAGCCCACCGGGTAGTCCAATACCATCAAATACCCCAGTAACAGACAGAGTACTCCCATTACGATCGATTCATCGACTCAATCAGCGACTCCGAACACCGATTCTAGCTCGACGGGTGGTGGTGCTCCAAAGCGATTCAGGTTACTTACAGACCTGTACGATAGCACCTAGGAAATTCATGTTCCTCCTGAAGAATTGATGCTAATTCGAAACAATGAAGAACCCACATCATACCTAGAGGCTAGTAAGAAAAAGGAATGGCGAGATGCAATGGATGCAGAATTAGCATCGATTGAAAGAAACAAAACGCGAAGGCTAGTCGATCTTCCAAAGAATCGTAAGGCTATTGGCTTGAAGTGGGTCTTCAAGATGAAAAGGATCCAAGTGGAAGAATTGTCAAGCACAAAGCCAGGATTGGAGCGAAGGGGTACGTCCAAAGGCACGGGATCGATTACGAAGAGGTATTTGCCCCTGTAGCTATAATTGATACAATACGCCTCATTTTAGCCCTAGCAGGTTCAAACGGGTGGAAGGTTCACCATCTGGATGTCAAATCGGCATTCCTGAATGGAAACCTAGAAGAGGAAGTCTATGTTAGCCAACCCGATGGTTATCAGAAGGAAGGACAAGTTCACAAGGTGTACAAGCTATCCAAAGCTCTTTACGGGCTTAAACAAGCTCCTAGGGCTTGGAATGCTTGCCTGGATCGACATTTAAAGAACATTGGTTTCAAAAGGTGTGCTCATGAGTACTCTGTCTATACCAAGAGGTATGATAAACATGTCCTGATTATAGGAGTATATGTAGATGACTTAATTGTCACAGGAAGTTGCCCTAAAAGTATTTAGATGTTTAAGAAGGAGATGAACACTAATTTTGAAATGAGTGACCTGGGATTTTTTACTCACTACTTGGGAATTGAAGTGAATCAAAAGGAAGATGGGATTACCTTGAAACAGGAGTCATATGCCAAAAACTTGCTTATCAAAACTGGTATGCAAGATTGTAATTCCACAAAAACCCCCATGGAACACAAGCTCAAGCTCCGGAAAGAAGATGAATCTGAATTAGTAAATCCCACAGAATACCGAAGCATAGTGGGTGGTTTGAGGTACCTAACACATACCAGGCCAGACATATCTTTTGCTGTGGGAATCGTGAGTCGATTCATGGAAAAGCCAACTATGAATCACTTACAAGCAGTGAAGGGTATTTGAAGGTACATAAAGGGCACTCTGAATTTTGGTTTAAAGTACACAAAAGGGAAGGAGAATGTCACTCTAAAAGGGTACACATATAGTGATTTGGCCAATGACCTCAATGATCGTAGAAGCACAGGAGGCATGGTATTCTACATGAATGAGAACCTGATCACATGGGCTTCACAAAAGTAGGGGTGTGTGGCACTCTCCACTTGTGAAGCAGAATTTATGGCTGCCACCATGGCAGCTTGTCAAGGAATTTGGCTCAGGAGATTACTCAATGAGATAACCGGACAGAAGTTGCCACCTGTTGAATTGAAGGTTGACAACAAATCTGCACTAGACTTAATGAAAAACCCTGTCTTCCATGGGAGGAGCAAGCACATAGACATCCGGTTCCACTTCATCCGAGAATGTGTTGAGAATGGGGACATTATGGTCTCTCATATCTGCAGCAAGGAGCAGAAAGCAGATGTCCTGACCAAGTCATTAGGAAGATTGAAGTTTGAGGAGATGCGAAGTCTCCTTGGAGTGGTGAAGGTATGATTTCTGAATTAAGGAGGAGAATGATGGAATAATTCAGAATTAGACTTATTTGTTTTTATGTCATGTTTTTATTATGTGTTGAATAATTCAAGCCATGTTGGCTATTGAAGTCCGGTTCTTAAGGCAGTAGGGGTAGTTGCAGAAATTTTAGCATTTTTTCTGTTTAAATAGATGGATAGTATGAACGTTGATTGTATCCCTTTTCACTTTTAATTCAGTGTATAAACAAGGCTTCCAGCTTTGAAGCATTGTGCTGTGTTACTTTTCCTTTTTCCTTCTTTGCCCCTGTTACTGTTTTATTGCTAATCACAGATTGCAGGCTTGAAAAAGCCAACAGAGTCCATTTTCTCTTTCACTGTATCCACAAAACCAACATCTCTACTTTGGCACCACAGGTTTGGGCACACATAAACTATGGATATTTGTCTTACATGCATAGACATAAACTTGTACGTGGGTTGCCAAGTATCAGTAAGAGTGAAGAGACATGTGAAGAATATTTGATAGGAAAACATTCCAAGGAATCTTTCCCTCAAAAAGCGACATGGAGAGCATCAAAGCCTATAGAACTGGTGCACTCAGATGTTTGTGGACCAATGAAGACCACCTCTATTGGAGGCAGTAGATATATACTCACGTTCATAGACGACTATAGTAGGAAACTATGGACTTATTTCATGAAAGAAAAGTCATAAATTTTTGGATTATTTAAAGGTTTCAAGGCTCTTGTGGAAAGACAAAGTGAACACTTAATAAAATCCATCCGATCTGATCGAGGAGGGGAGTACAATTCTCTTGTGTTTCAAGAATTTTTGAAAGAAAACGGGATACATCACCAACATACTACCTGATACACACCCAAACAAAATGGAGTGACAGAAAGAAAAAACCGGAGCTTGATCGAGATGGCACGAAGCATGTTGAAAAGCAAAGTTTGGCAAAAGAATATTGGGCAGAAGTCGTGGCATGTGCAACTTATTTGCTGAATAGGTCCTCGACAAAGAGTCTCTCTGACATGATGCCACAGGAAGCGTGGAGTGGGTACAAACCAAGTCTCAAGCATCTTTGAACCTTTGGATGTATAGCATATTCGCACATTCCAGACCAAAGAAGAGAGAAATTAGATAACAAGTCAGAGAAGGCCATATTTGTGGGCTACAGTGAAAACTCTAAGGCATACAAGCTTTACAATCCTGTCACTAAAGAAACAATAATTAGTAGAGATGTCCCTTTTGATGACAAAAAGTCATGGATCGATAGCCAACCTGAAGATAATAAAGCTAGCCAAGTTGTTGATAGTGATTTTACCAAAACGACCTCAAAGGATAACCACGAGGATCCAAACTTATCCAGCCCCTCAAACAAATCAGTATCAACCCCAGATAAGATGGTGACAAGTCCTAACTCTCACTTATCTTCTCGTGAAAGTACGCCAAAGAAGTTAAGAACTATAGAAGATTTATATGCAAATACACAACCATTGAATTTTGATGATGTTGCCGACTTTGTGCAATTTTCTGATATCGACCCTTTGTGTTTTGAGGATGCACACCAACAAGACATTTGGAAGCATGCAATGAACGAAAAAATAAAAGCAATCTTAAAAAAATGAAACATGGGATCTGGTTGACCCTCCAAACAACCACAAACCCATAAGGGTAAAATGGTTATATAAGACAAAATTCAACAAAGACAGAAAAGTTGACGGGCACAAAGCCAAATTAGTCGTGAAGGGGGTACAAACAAAAGTTTGGTGTGGACTACAATGAAGTATTTGCTCCAGTAATTCGGTTAGAAACCATTCGCTTAGTGTTATCATTTGCTGCACAGTTCGGTTGGGAAGTCCACCAAATGGACGTAAAATCAGCATTCTTGAATGGTTTTCTTAGTGAAGAAGTCTATATCCACCAACCCCCTGGATACATCAAGAAAGGGGAAGAGCACAAGGTGTGTCGCCTGAAGAAGGCCTTATATGGATTGAAGCAGGCGCCACGCGCTTGGTACAACAGGATTGTTAGTTATTTCACAACTCATGGTTTCAAGAAATGTGTACATGAACATACCTTATATATCAAGGCAACCAAAGGTAACATGCTTCTTGTATGTCTCTATGTTGACGACTTAGTTTTTACAGGAGATTCTGGCCCATTGATAAAATAATTCAAGGATTCAATGAAAGTTGAGTTTGAGATGTCAGACATGGGTCTACTCCACTACTTCCTTGGAATAGAGGTTAAGCAATAAAAATAGAAAATAACCATCTCTCAAAAGCCATATGCAAAAGGGCTTATTGCTAAATTCAGCATGCTCAATGCTTCGACCTCCTCCACGCCCATGGAATTTGGCTTAAAGCTCTCAAGAGATTCACAAGGAAAGATGGTAGACGCTCAACTATATAGAATCTTAGTAGGGAGCCTTATGTACCTAACTGCAACTCGTCCCAACATCACTTATTCTGTAAGTTTAATAAGTCGCTTCATGTAATCTCCAAGGATAGACCATTGGGAAGCAGGGAAACAAATTTTAAGGTTTGTGAAAGGCTCAATTGACAATGGAATTACATACTCAAGGAGTAAAGACTTCAACTTAAAAGGTTTTAGCGACAATGATTTTGGGTGGAATCTTGATGATAGCAGGAGTACCGCTGGATATGTATTTAACATGGGTACAGGAACAGTTTCCTGGCAATCTATGAAACAAAATGTCGTAGCTTTATCCTTTGCAGAGGCGGAGTATATGTCTTTGTCTATTGCAGGATGTCAAGCTTTGTGGATTCGGTGAATTCTAAAGGAATTGGGAATACCTCAGGAGGACCCAACAATGATCTATTGTGACAACCGATCTGCATCGCATTAACTAAAAATCCGGTATTTCATGGAAAAAGTAAGCACATCAGGATTAAATATCACTTCATTCGAGAATTGGTCAACAACAGGGAAATTGAAGTTCGCTTCTGCAACACCAAGGAACAACTTGCAGATGCATTTACTAAAGCCTTACAAGTGGGAAACTTCAATCGGTTAAGTGAAACATTGGGTGTTCATATAGTCTAGCTTAAGGGGGAATATTAAATATAAGCTAGACCTAAACCGGGTCCATGACAGTTATTTAGTTAGTTATATAGGTTATGGAAGTTATTTGTCAACCGGCTCCTTTGATATGTTGTGTCGGTTCAGTAATGTACGTATAAATATGTATTGTTGCATGTTCAGTAAGGATTGATGATTATCTAATAATGAAAGTATTTTATTGTTAAATCTGTTGTCTATCTCTTATCTTCAATTCTAACACTAACAAACCCACAGTTCTGGCTAAAATCACTCAGGTTTTCTTACAAAAAGTGTGACCTATGATATATTATGTATGTGGATATGATTCATCGCATTGATTAGGAAACTTTTCTATAGGCATCATCACATGGTCTATTTATTTGGACGGACCAACCAATCCATGAAATATTTGTGATCCTATATTGTTCTTTAGATTCATAAATTAATTATGTATTTTTTTTTTCCTTTTTACAACAGGAAAGACAAAGGCGTGTGGTATTGATCCCATTTCCACCAAATGTCAGCATCCTTCATCTAATTTTCCATATACCATATGGATATATAAACCATTCAAGATGATTAACACAACCACAGATTCACAGCTCTTCTCCAAGAAGTCGTGCTTTGAGAATTTTCATTCACCTTAAGCCTTTTTAAGTTAATAGACAATACCCTGCTTATAAAATGGCCATCCTTATGCCCCGCATCACTCAAGCAAAGAAAATTCTTGAACGGTCATTCTCAAATGGAAGTAGAACAAAAAAATCTATGGATATCCCAAAAGGCTGTTTAGCGGTTTATGTTGGTGAGCAAGAGAAGAAGAGATTTGTAGTTCCCGTATGGTTCTTAATGCAACCAACTTTTCCAGAACTGCTAGATCAGGCTGAGGAAGAATTTGGGTATAGTCATCCATTCGGCGGCCTGACTATTCCATGTAGTGAATATATGTTCACGGATTTAGCTTCTGGTTTGGGCGCATTATGACTTGTATACAGCATTCTTAGTTATCGTGAGTAGTTAAATGACCAGTAGAAATTTTCTATCATTTGTAATTAGAGACAATTGTCGCATTTTTGTAAGAAACTTGAACTAGAACTATTTGGAGTTTATTGAATTTTGTTTAGCGTTATGAGATAAGAAATGCAGAAAATTGCATCATCCACTACTTTGGCTATAATAATTTCTCATACCTTGATATGCTTCCCTAAGAAGATAAAACCACGTCATATAAGTGTGTTTTTTCAGAAACCGATATGCAAAATGTTAATATGAATTAAGAAAACTCTATATGCGAATGGATTTGTCGCCATGCATCTTCCTGCATGTAATAAATTTATATTTTTCTATTCAAAGGGCATACCAGCATATGGATATACATATCATGAAACAACTGTAAAAAAGTATTCTGAGCATAAAAAGTAATGAATATAGTAGTAGATTAGAATGGGACTTTAGTTTACACATACAATGAAATAACTCCAAAAGAGTATGCTGACGCCTATGGACCTCACACACTTGTAACTTGATATTCATTGGAAGAGAACTAGAGGACCTGCTACAATCTGATAGCTATTACTGGAGGAATGCAAACTTACTAAATACAAATGTACAAGAGTTTCTTATAGATTATTCTGGTAAAAAGCTACAAAGGACTACCTTAATGAATCAGATGAAGGGTTATGACTTGTTTTAATCATATCTAATTAAAGAGCCACATACACAAAATTTATTTTGATGATGTCCGCTGTTTTATAGATAGATCTTTAATTCATATGAAAATGGTAGAATCCCTCTAGGTGTCTATGTCTCCACACCTCTCATCCTATCCCCTAGCATAAAACCTAATACATAGTGATAAATGGGAAGTTTGGAGTAGTGTGGCAACAAATATTGATTGCTTGTTGTCCCCCACATGGAGTTTTTTGCTTACATGAGAGTTTAATTTGGCTTGAAGATACTCCTTGTATGCTTTAGTTAGGTGTTTGATGCTTCAAATCTACTATAAGATATTATAGTCATCTCCCATTACCAAGTATTAGCACTGGAGAATGCTTCTTAAGACTTCTTATATCATATGTCTCCTCTTATAACAATGTTTAAACAAGAGTGGTACAAATATTATGTTCTATTCCTGGCTATGATCTCTGAGTTTTAGGAACAGGAAAGAGAGAATAACAGTAATGCTTGATCTTTGAATTGCTCATATCGTTCAAAGCATAAGCAGATTCTAGGTTAGGAACCCAAGGAGAAAATATGTTCACGATGCTTATATCATTCTACATACAATCTTCAAATCGAGTCAAAACTTTTCTAGAGAAAACTATTTACAATGAATTTTGTTTCTCATTCGAGTCTAGATTATATCACTAACCAACACATAGTGGAGTCGAATGAAGTCCGAATTCGACATTCAAAACAACCTGGACAACTGGACAACCGATAAATGTCACATGTTGCAAAAAGTCAATGATCCGTCCTTTACAAAAAAACTATTTACAACTTCAATGCAATAAACAGAATTCATAATGCGCCCAGACTAGTTGCGAGATCATAGAATATGTGCTCGCTACATGGGATTGTGAGGCCACCCATTGGATGGTCATATCCATACTCTTCCTCTGCCTGATGTAATAAGTCTTGAAATGAAAGTTGGCTTAACAGTGACACAGGAACCACAAAGCGCTTCTTTTCTTGCTCTTGCTCCCCAACATAAACTGCAAAATAGCCTTTTGGTAGATCCATTGTTGATGTGCGAATTCCATTTGACAAAGACCTTTGAAGAATTTGTTTTGCTTGAATGATCCGAGGCATACTAATTCCCATTTTTGTAAAGGTTGCTGAAGGAAGTAAAACAGTGTGAGAGTATTTTCTTTGTTAAAAGATGTTGCGGAGCAGTTAAAGAGGAAAGTCTGCTGGTTGTTTGCCTATCAGATTCATTATATAATGGTTTATTGAAGCTCCAAGTGTAGAACAGATGATAAAAAGGTAATTAAATTAAAGATGGAGAAATGATGACAGAAAGGCAGTATCATGTGCTGTGTTTCTCTACTTGCAAGAAAGTATGATCTAACATATCACAACCATATATTCAGAGATAATATAATGGCTTAAACATGTACTTGTATACCCAAAAGAATTAATCATAGAGGACAACATGTATTCTGTACAAACATCATGGGCCCATGTGATATTAATGGGAGTGTGGCTCTGTTTCCTAACAAACCCATAGTTTTGTCTAAAAGTCGCCAGGGTTTTCTTACGACAGGTGTGGCCTATGATGTATTATATATCTGGATATAATTCTTCACATTGATTAGGAAACCTTTCTATAGGCATCATCACATGGTCTTTTTATTTGCATGGACCAACCAGTCCATGAAATATTTGTGATCCTATATTGGCCTTTAGATACATAAATTAATTATGCATTTTTTTCCTTTTTACAACTCTAAAAAAGGAAAAAATATAGTAGTATATTAGATTGGGACTTTAGTTTACACATATAATGAAATAACTCCAAAAGAGTATATGGAGCTCACACAATTGTAACTTGATATTCATTGGAAGAGAACTAGAGGACCTGCTACAATCTGATAACTATTGCTGTAGGAATGCAAACTTATTTAATTCAAATATACAAGAGTTTCTTATAGATTATTCTGGCAATAGGCTACATAGGGCTACCTTAATGAATCAGATGAAGGGTTATGGCTTGTTTTAATCACATATAATTAAAGAGCCACATACATAAAATTTATTTTGATGATGTCCGCTTTTTCAAAGATAAATCTTTAATTCATACAGTTTACCCTTGCCATAGACCAGACTATAGTCTGTGGTCCCTTTCATATACCTCAAGATGTGTTTCACTGCTTTCATATGTTGAATCGTGGGTCTCTCCATGATTCTACTTACCAGCCCAACAGCATAACTAATGTCGGGTGGGGTATGGGTCAACTAATGTCGGGTCGGGTGGGGTATGGGTTGGGTATCGTAGTGCACCAACCACGCTCCTATACTCCGTTCCATTAACCTATACTCCATCCTCATCCTTGGTTAGTTCCAATTTAGGTTCCATTGGGTATTTACAGGGATTACACTCCTCCATTCCAGTGTTAGCTAGTATTTTCTTCGCTTATGATGTTTGCTCTAGAGTAATTCTTCCTTCATGCTGATGGATTTCAATTCCAAGATAATATGAGAGTTTTCCCAGATCACTCATCTCAAATTCCATGTTCATTTGTTCTTTGAAGCGTGTTATCTCGTTTTTACAGTCACCTGTAACTATGAGGTCGTCTACATACACTCACACGATCAATGTTTTTCCCTTTGTGTTCCTTATATATACTACATATTCTTGCAATCACCTTTTGAACCCAATTTTCTTGAGATACTTATCGAGTCTTGAATTCCAAGCTCTTGGAGCTTGTCGAAGTCTGTATAACGCCTTGGTTAACTTATACACCTTGTTTGGTTGATCATGATTCACAAAGCCCTCCGGTTTGGTCACATAAACTTCTTGTTCCAGCTCACCATTTAAGAATGCAGATTTGACATCGAGGTGGTGCATAACCCATCCGTTATTACCTGAAAGTGCAAGTAAAATTCAAATACTTTCCACTCGGGCCACCAGAGCAAATACCTCATCAAAATCGATGCCTTCTTTTTGGGCATATCCCTTCGCCACTAAACGAGCTTTATGCTTCAATATCTTTCCTCTCAGATCCTTTTTCACCTTGTAGACCCATTTGAGCCCGATTGCTTTTTAACCCGGTGGTGGATCTACAAGGGTACATGTTTTGTTCTTTACAATTGCATCAAGTTCACATTTCATTGCACTATTCCGTTCATTATATTTGCTAGCTGTAGCATATGTGGTTGGTTTTTCACAATCATTCAACAGCAGAATCTATTCACATTCATCATACATATCAGTTAGAAGTTTGTACCTCTTAGGAGCTCCTCCACCAGTAGAGCTTGACATATTACTTTGGAGCCGGTTGAGCTTTCTGGTGTTGAGGATGTGGGTGTGCTCTCATGTGGGCTAGGTTGCCATGTTGGATCCTGTGAGGTCTCAACTATTTGCATCTCCATACTTTGATCATTCAAATCTTCATGGTGTTCAGTTGTGTAGGGTTCTGGTTCACTGAATTCTCCTTTTACTTCCAATGGTGAAAGTCCCTCAATAGTGAAGGTCATTTCAGCTGTAGCCTTGACTTTCTTTGCCTCTCCCCATGGCCAGACCTTGTTTTCATCAAAGCAAACGTCTCTGTTGATGCTGATAGCACCGGTGTTCGGATCTAGTAACCTTTAAGCTTTTGTTCTCGTCTCAGTTCCCAAATGAACCATCGTTTTACTCCGATCATCAAGTTTACTAAGATGTGTACCGGTCACCTTCATATGAGCAACGCATCTAAACACCTTTACATGTTCGATATTAGGCTTTCTTCCTGTCCACATTTGATATGGGGTTGAGTTCTCTAGGGCTCTTGTGGTTACACGGTTTAAAATGTACACCGCATTACGCATTGCCTCACCCCACAATGTCTAGGGAACTTGCATGCTTTTGAGTGAGCTTCTCGTCATCTCCACAATAGTACGATTGCTTCTCTCCACCACTTTGTTCTGTTCATGGGAGTATGGGGTTGTGTAGTGTCGTATCAATCAGGTTTCTTCACAATATGAGGTGAATTCCTTTGAAAGAAACTCCCCACCACGATCTGACCGAAGCACACTAATTATTTATCCTGTTTCAGATTCTACCGCTGCCGAAATTTCTTAAACATACCAAGTGTTTGGTCTTTTGTCTGCAACTGGTAGACCCACATAACCCGACCGAAATCATCAACTAACAAGAAGAAGTACCTGTTCCCCTACACCTACAGGTGTGGGTGGAATAGGTGCAGTACCTCTTTCTGCCTGATCCCCAGCAGGTAAAGAGGAAGAAGCTGTAACCGGCGAACGAACTGGAGAAATTACCTCAATTGCCAGCTGGGAAGGTGAAGCAGGCCCGCTAGAACCAATATTTCTTCCTCCCGTTGAAAGCAATCCAATGAACTCTCGTATACATCTTTCAGAAATAGGAGGAGGAAGAACTTCTACCAGATCGATCTCCTGGTGATAAAACTTAGCTCGATATTGACCGTGTAGGGCCATCTCCAAAGAAATCTCAACTTTAGCACTTGTTCAGATAAACTGCAAGTATGAGAAATCATAAGCCAAAAAGTATGAGATACCATGTTCCATTCTCCTTTTCTTTTCTTTTTTTTTTTTCTTTTTTAAAAGTGGGCGGGGGAGAAGGAGATGAGTGAATATCGCATCTCACGACGTATAACTACGCCATCTTCCCTCGGGCTCTCCAGACGCCACTCATAACGGCCGCGACAACAATGGAGTCTTCCCAGTTCTCCCCAATGAAAGTAATGTTTCCCAGTTGTTTGCCAAGAGTTAGGTTGTAACATCACAAAAATCAAGACCAAAAATTTCTTTTAAAAAACATTACTAATCCATAGCATTAAGTCATTCAATTATACTAAAAGGGGTTATATGACAAATCAGAGTATTTTCCCAAACACTTATTCATTTTATCAGAGTAAACATCCCAAGCTAGACTTCTTGGTGTGTGCCATGCAATCATCCCGAGCTCCTCCCTTCGCTACCTTAAGTACCTGAAACCAAAACTGAAAGTCGTCAGCATGAAGCTTAATGAGTTGCCCAAACTACCGCATACCATACATATCTATTGAGCACATAACCACATACTGGGCCCCCTCCCGCTCCATTGGGCCTCGCCCGCCATTGGACCCTGTCCGTCATCAGGCCCCGCCTGGCATCAGGTCCCACCTGGCATCGGGCCCCGCCCGATATACATATATATTTCCTTTAGCAACCGCCTGTGTCTGGTCCTCGCCCGCCATACACATACATATGATTAAATAACATATTGAAATATAAATAAACATTCCCTTACTATACCCTGCTCTAAGGCCTCACCTAACTTGGGCCACGCCTCTGGTCTGCTACTAATGTAGTGGAACCCCGTCCACACTCACATCCTTCCTATCACTGGCCTCTCCCCTGCTCTGCTAATATCGAAATATGGAACCCTAACCGTACTCAGCCATTGACGAGATACGGGACCTCGCCCACACTCACCTCCTTACCAAGAACATACAAGTATCACGAAGACAACAAGTATAATCTAACGCACTACATAAGAATCTTCCTCGGTTTTAACCCGGCGTCGGACCCCTTGCCCGGAAACATACTAGTATCTAACGTACTTCGGGCTTACCCCGACATCGGACCCTCGGTCCGGATCCTATCATACCGACACATGCAAGAATCACAAAGACCTCTAGCATCCTAACATTCCTCAGGCCTCGCCCATCATCAGCTCATAATCCGGAACATATATCAACAAGTGCCTAGGGCTAACCCCCAGGTCTTCCTTCTATACCTAAGCATAAACATGAACATGAACATGAAAATAATGGGCCGACATTGTGGTGAACACTTCTGATTGCTAACCGACAACTTCTGAACCGCTGACCCTTCGGCTTCCCGAACTATCAATACCCAAACCAACACTTAGACCACAATAATCCAAAAGTCAACCCTGGTCAAACTTGGTCAAATTCAACGGTCAAAGTCAACTTCCAGTTGACTTGACTCACCGAGTTGTTCTGCCAACTCACCGAGTCCATGCTCCTCAAATCCCAAAACAATCCCGTCTCCACTCGTCGAGTCTAGCGAGAACTCGACGAGTTCTCCTTCATCTAACACTTCGGGACTATCTTCAACCGATTAAACGAGTTCATCCTTGAACTCGTAGAGTTCATCATCATCGTATGAATATCTAGGCCTTGGATCGCTGAGTTGTATGACCAACTCGTCGAGTTCATCTTCATAACTAAGAGGATTGCCTTGGACTTGCCGAGTTCCTCTTCGAACTCGTCGAGTACTATGATCTTCATGTCCATTATGGACCCAGTCTGGTAGAATCCTTAACTAACTTCACTCACTGATCCAAAACATAAACAGAAGGGTTTGGGTTTGTGACCCGACCCGTCGAGTCCATGAACTGACTCGCCGAGTCCAACTTGTGACATCTCTATTTTGTCGATTACAGTCCTGTCCAACACCTTCAACCCATATATCTGGCCTTCTAATGCTAGCATTGCACGTAAAGTTGCCAACTTTACGTGTATGCAAGGTATTATGAGGCTAGAACACTTAATCCAAGCCAAAAAGAAGGCCTAGGTCATGAAATGAAGCCATGGCTGGGTAAAGCTACCCACTCAGAGCTGCTCAAGCTCAGAAATGCTTAGATCTTAAGTCCTTTTCGTCCTCAATGGCTCAATGTTCGGATTGACCTTGGAAATGGCCTAAATGTGACAAATACAAGCTAAAAAAGGGGATCTAGATGATTAACAGTCAAGGTATAAGCTTTATTCCTTCAAATGCTCTAAGATGTCATCCAAACTTTGGATCTATACTCCTTTCCTTGCTCCTTCCTCCTACAACTTTCAAGATGCACTCAAAAGGGACCTTAATCTTTTTAACATCCCAAAAATACGAGCCAAAAATTTCATTTTTAAAACATGTACTTAGCAAAACATTCGAAATAAAACGTTCACCGATCATAACATTCCGTAAAGATATCGCGTGTCTAGAAAAACATTTTCATAAAACATAATAATGTCAGAGTACAAATCCCAGGAAGATCTCATAGTGCGGAATACAGGGCATGTGTGTGATGGGCCGCTACCGCGCCAGCTCTTTCCCCTTCGAAGAAGAGGTACCTGAAACCAAACTGAAAACTGTAAGCACGGAGCTTAGTGAGTTCCCCCAACATACCACATACCATACAATCACATAACATACATATATTGTCAGGCATATCTGGGTGCCCGACCTACCCCTTCGGTCCTCTCGACCGGATACTGTCTAGTATATCTGGGAGCTGGCCTCCCCTTCGGTCCTCTCGACCGGATACTGACCATTATATCTGGGAGCTTGCCTCCCCTTCGGTCCTCTCGACCGGATACTGACTAGCATATCTGGGTGCTGGTCTCCCCTTCGGTCCTCTCGACCGGATACTGGGGACTATTTCCCTCCTACTACTACCACATAGGACATATATCTCATAATCTATCTAGCATGGCTGGGCATGACCGCCCCTTCGGCCCTATCAACCGGTATACTGGGGACTATCTCCCCTACTGTCACTAGCACATAGCATCATCTCATACTAGCACAATAACATATCACAGGTGGTAGCAACCCTAGATGAATATCATAGAGACAAACATCTATCATACAATCCTACTGGTGGGCCGGCATTGTGGCCGTAGACCCACCGCTACTGGAAGGTAACTCACCTCAAAGTAGCTGCTGATCTGCGTGGGAACTGACTGTCTTTTGCTGCTGCCGCTCCGGAAATCCTCCGGCTATAATTCCCACAAAACCCTTAGTCAAATACTGCTAACCGACCTCAGGGTAAAATGACCATTTACCCTACCCAACCAATAGTCAAAGTCAAAGTCAACTGCCAGTTGGCCCGACTCGCCGAGTCCCTATCCCTTTGTCCGATGATAAACCCGTCTCTACTCGTCGACTTAAGCATTGACTCAATGAGTTCTCCTTCTAAACTAAAGGCCAATAGTCCTTCATCCTACTCGCCGAGTTCATCTTCATCCGAAGAACACTCTATGCTAAGACTCGTCGAGCTGTATGAACAACTCGCCGAGTCTGTTCTTGAGGCAAGAAGATTGCCTTGAACACGCCGAGTCATTGAATTGACTCGCCGAGTTACTTCATGAGTGAGTCTGGCTTCCGACCCACTGAGTCACACTCCATGACTCACTACTCCAACCCGCAACACGAAAAAAGGGAAAACTTAGGGACTCACGACTCGACTCGCCGAGTCCGAGGAACGACTCACCGAGTCTGCCACATGCAAATACTATATACTCGATTTTGCTTGAATCCAGCTCATGCCATTCATAGATCTGGGTTTCTAGGGCCTGATTAACACGTAAAGTTTCCAACTTAACGTGTAAATAAACACCAATGAGGGTTTTAGGGCTCAAAATGCACCAAAAGAGTAGATCTAGGGCTTTGATGCAATATGGCTCCATAAAGGCAGTAGATCCAAGCTCCTGGAGCTCAATCATGCCTAGATCTAGAGGCTAAATAGCTTATTACCAACCCTAATACACAAACAAGCTTTGGGAAAGGCTGAAGAAGGACTTTCATGGAGCTACAAGGGACAATAAGCATGAAAATAGAGGGAAACTGAGTTATACCTCAAGGAAATCATTGAGATAACACAAGGATGCCTGGCCTCCTTCTTGTCTTCTTGATCTACTCTCCTTCCCCCTCCAAATCTTCAAGAAAACACACCAAAATGCTTCAATCTCACAAGGAACAAGGCTTGAACGAAGTAGAGAGCTCTGAGGGTGAAAGGGGAGAGCTTGGGGGCGGATAGGAGGGTTTAAGTAGGGTGCGAACCCTTGAAATTTAGGGTTTCATCAGACAGCTGGGACTTGCCAAGTCCAGAATATGGACTCGCCGAGTCGCCAACTTAAACGTTCTCCCAAACCCGTCTCCACTCGAAGAGTCGGGCCTACAACTCACCGAGTCCAAGGCTAAAAATGAAAATACTTAGATAGATTTTACGTACCAGGAACCAGGTGCTACAATCTTCTCATACAAGCTCAAGAATGAATTTGGGTGGCTAGGGTTTTGGTTCTAGAGTAGAGAGGTTGCAAATGAAACCTTGGGAAGGAGAATAGGATGCTTATATAGGGCACCAAGTCCCGAAATTAGGGTTTCCAAACCCAGCAAGACTCGTCGAGTCAGTCTCCCCGAATCGTTGAGTCGGTCACTTAATCCACGACACGGGACACGCTCCGACTCATCGAGTTCCTCATTAGACTCGACAAGTCGACCCCTTTGACTTAGGGTTTTTCTTTCTTTTCTGGGTCTTCTGGAATTCGGGTGTTACAACTCTCCCCCACTTAAACTAGACTTCGTCCTCGAAGTCCGCCACGGTCAACTACCTTACAATCCGCTTACAGCTTTACGCACTTCACCCATTTGGTCCATTTCTGGATATATCATTCTCTGAATAATCTGATCATTACTACCTTCGAGTACAACACCTTTACCCAACCGATAGCCCTACCGGTACTCCCAGTGCACTTATGTCACACCCCCGAACCAGACGGCGGAAACGTCCGGGGGCTGTCGTGACTCAATTGAATACCATAACATTGAATATATGAAACATAACAACATTCGTCACCATGCATTAATATTGTACAACCAGTAGAGTTTACATGAAGTACAATGTTTAAACATTACATTTCCAAAATAAATTGTTCAATTCGTACATAAATAAACTGCAAGCCATCACTGAATATGATTTCCTTTGATTCACTGGTTCCCTGAGAATACAAGTATTTTGAAAAACGTCAACATATGAAATGTTGGTGAGTTCATAAGTTGTCTAAAAAAAACCAATGTTTCGTGTCGTTTGAAAACCGCCAGAAAATCCGATATTTTCTGAAAATAGTATAGTCAAAAAGGTGTGAAGATCCATAAGTATGCTTGTTTGTTTTCTATACTTGTAAAATATTGTTTGTTGAAATCGTATGTATTCTGAAATTGTATGTATTGAAAACCCTAGGAAAACCCGATGTTTTCCTAATTCTTTGAATTCCATGAAATTACTTTGAAACCATTGCAACGCATGAAGTTATCATTCCAGACGACATTGGACTATTTTTGAGCATGATTATCCGCTACAAACACGCGTTACACAAACGACTAGTCTATAGCAATACTAACGATCCCGAAGGCGTCGTCCGTACTAATCACGTTATCCAACCGTCCTGACTACGTGTAGTCCCACATCCGAAGAGAAGGAGGACACGAAGGCCTCGACGACTCCATTAGCCGGTTGGGGATAAAAAGGTACGAGGGGTCCCAGACCCGCCTCGCAAAAAGGCAGACTCTACTAGCGACACTAAAGGACCCTTGGGGACCAGTAGTCTACAAGCCATTGAAAGTCCGGTTACGTCGTGTCGGATTGGTAAAACCTAACACTTCGTAAGATGAAGTCTTTGGGCCTTAAGATCAGGTCGTCGGGCTAGCTAGGCTCAACGAACAAGATTTTACACTTGTGGGGCCCAAAGATAGTGCGTAGACGTCTGTGCACATTCGCATGTATAATGAATTCCGAATCGTTATTTGTATGAATCGTAGTATTGTAGTATCATAGTATCGTCGTGTTAGTAGTTTCGGATTTTTATTGGTTCGAGACCGAACCAATTCGTTTAACAACGACTTTGGGTGTTGTAATGTATTGTATTTTGTCGGTAGTCGTAGTACCATTACTTGGTCAAATTGTATGTATTGAATTAGTCTTGGAAATTTTCTGTTTTCAGCCCCTCCTTGTTTGTAAAATTTACTTTTTCAACCCTTTATTTAAAATACTTTCCGGTTTGGTCCTTAAATCAATTTTCTTGACATTTTAACACCAAAAATTATTGAAATAAATATTTTCCAGCATATTTTTCATAGAAAACAGCTTAAGTCCCTGAAATTTCAGTTTTTCTCGGTTAATACCCTTCTTTTCGCAATTTTGACAATTTTGGCCCAAATTGTAAAATTTTTGCAACTTTGGTCCTTTTTAAATTTAAAAAGCATTTTAAACCTTTGAAAAGGACTTGGATCACTTATGGTCCACTGTTTTACAGAAAATCACAGTTTTGGCCCTCCAAAACAGAAAAATTCGCATAATGGGCCTCATTGGGCCGAAATTTTCATTTTTAGCCCATTAAGCTTGAAATTTATGTTTTTAATCCTCTAAATGAGTATAATTCCAGAAATTGATTTATTGAAACTGTTTTGACACACTTCATCCATCAGAATTCGTGAATTGTCAATTTGGGCCCTTAATTTCGTATTTTTCACATTTTTGGCCCAAAATTTGTGTTTTTAGCTTAAAGAAAATTGTTACTAAGCCACTTAGCTATCTTTCTTGAAACACTTTGTATGTAGAAATACATTTCATGCTAGAATCATAAGCATAAGTTATATCTCAGTTTTGAGGAGTTTTATGGCTAGATCCAACATTAAGACACATATAAGCATGGAAATCATACAAGGCATATAAACACATATAGATCTACACTTTCACTTGTATTCACCCCCCACAAAACTCATAAAAACAGAAAATAGGGGGTATGAAGCTCACCTTGGGTGTGGGGGCTCGGTTTTGCAAAGAAAATGGAAGGAAAATGAAGTGTTTTTGGCCTTAGCTCCCTTCCTTGGTGGATCTCAAGTTTGAGATGGTCCTAGGGTGCTAGATCACGATTTTTGCATAGATTAGGAAAGGATTTTGATCAAAAAAGAATTTAGTTCATAGATTCAAGCAACTCTTACCTTAGATGAAGAATTTTGTGGAGATTTCTTCTTGAATGCCTCCTAATTTTCGAGATTTTTGGAGAGGGGAGAAGGGAGTGTTCTTGAGTGATCTAGAGAGAATTTGAGAGATTTGTGAGTGTGTGTGTGTGTGTTTCGGCCGAGAGGGAGAGAGAGAAGAGAAGAAGAAGTGATATTTGAGGTGATGTGCATGGAAGGATGAGAATAATGCATAGATGTCCAATGGATAAAAATGAGGTGGCATGGGAAAGTCAAACCCTCCTCTTGGGCTTGATGTGGGCCGAAAACATGGAAGGGAAAAGGATATTTGGGCTTTTTGCTCCCAAGCCCAATATTGGAGTTAATTTGGGTGAATTTTATCATAAAAGAATATAGTATGATTTTTCCATTTTTGTTGAACTAGTTTAGGGTATTCATGGATCAAAGCTTCCAATTCATTTCATTCTAGGCCCAATATGGCCAAAAATGTTGAAATACATTAGTGTAGGTCCAATTAGAGCCCAATTAAGGTTCTAAGCTCATGATAATCTAATTAGAAGCTTATTGGTCCATGTGGATCCAATATGGGAGTCCTAGTCCAAAAGGGACTTAAACAAAAGCTTCTAGGGTTTCCAATTGTTTGATGATTATTTGTAGCACTTGTATGATGTATTTGATTGAAGTTTTTGATTCACAATAGCTTGAATGTATAGATTACATGACACAAAATTTCCAGTTGTGACAACTTACACTAATACACAAGGGGTTCACCCCCCTCTTATACCCTGAACTGTCACTGGCCTTTCCAAGGCCGCTTTCCACAAGCAACAAACACTTCCAATCTCCATCAAGGTCATGTCCCGTGCTGAAACCGCAATCCTGGCCACTCCCAGTGTCGGTCATCACATCAGTACTCACAGAATAATTCCACTTACGGTGCTCCAATACTGACAAATCCACCCAGCGTGAGAATTCAGACAATCCATCGAGTAGCAGATCCCTCTCTTCTACGTTTAAGGCTCAGACGAGAACAGCAGCACCGAGCCAAATCATTTACTCGGAGATCATTTGATTCCGCGGTGAGCAACTTAGCATTTCCTAATCAGCTCACTGCTTCTTGCACCAAATCCCTTACCATCATCCCTGCCTGAAGTCCTGTTGACCCCTATCCGCCTACCGGATGAACCGATACCACCCTGGTCCCAACAGATCAACCGTTACCCTAAATACCTGTCCTCCATCAGTTACCGAACGCAAGAACAATCCCTCGGTCGCTCTCAGCAACTCATGAAGATAACGCGACTACCTGAACTTCTCTACCTACCCAGCTACTCTGGCTCTAGAAGATCTAGGATCCCCGATCCCCTACCTTATCCTAAGGTCTCTACCAGGTCCCACCTGTTGCTAAAAGATCATGGGCCTCGCCCCCGGGTCCCACCCATCTATACTTCGAAGCGGCCTCTCCCACAGGTCTCACCTATCATGGGCTATGCAGACTCACTTCTCCTCTGATATCAACTAGCTAAAGTTTCTTGATTCTTATCATGCTATCCCGGAGATACGGGCCCCGCCCACACTCCACGAACAAGGAGATACGAGCCCCATGCCCACACTACGCTAACTAAGCTGCTAATGACTGCTACCGCTTAACTGCAGTCTTACATCGCTTCCCTCATAGACTCGCTGTTGGGGAATGTTGCGACTACCCCGTAGCCTTATATCCCAACTAAACTCGCACCTGCCGAAGGCTCTCCGATCTAGTTTCCCCGAACCAGCCACCAACTACTCGCGAAGACGCAAACTCAAGGTTGAGAAGTTTCCCTAACTTCCAACCTAATTTCTCCTCAACCCAAATAGCCACTTGAGCTGCTTCCTTCCCACACGACTGCGGAACCACCTCATTCTTGCACTTACTTCTGTCTCTGGCCCCCACGAGTGGCTCTCCCCCATTTTGATTCGTCTAGCTCCTCACAGCTCACAGCTTGAGAGAATTACCAATTCACCCTACCATCCTCTGGTCACTTCTACTGAAAACCCGAGCCTACCACGACTAGGAATGTAACTAATCCATCCCCTATCGACACCTTCCCGAAACTAGCGAGACACTACTGATCCCCACACATGCATGCTACAGTTATTGCATCCAAAGTAACCTGCTCTAAAGGAGGCAACCGCCTTTTATCATTCTAAAATAAAAGGTATGCAGATGGCATATAACTCAATCACAAGCAGGCCACAAAATTCAAAACTATCACAAACTGGATGATATCACTCCTCAACATCTCGTGGTACCGAGCCTTCTTCATCTCCTCGTCCATCACATACTGCGGAATAAGAAGGGCTCTCTCCTTGAACTTGGCGGTGATCTCTGGCACTGTCTCTGTAGTATGTCTCAAATCCTGAAACACCCGGGCTAACTACTGCACCTCAATCACTAGTGCAAACTCAGCCTTGACCCTGGCCAAGAAGTCGGTCCATGTCATCACGTCCAACGCGACATCATCCCCGATAGCATGACCAACCTCCTCCCATCAATCTCGTGCTCTGTCCTTCAGAAGACAGGAGGTGAGTCGAACGTTGTCCCCCACAGGACACCGGCTAGAACAAAAAGTGTTGGCGACATCAGCCAACAATCTGCCACTAGTAATGGGGTCCCTAGCCCCATGGTAGTCTGGAGCTCCACAAGCTCTGAACTCCTGGAATGTCAATTTATGCGCTCCCAACAAGGCCATTATCTCTGTGCGGAAGGCTCCAAGCCTCTCATCAAAAATCTCCAGGATGCCCTCCTTGACCGTGCAAAAGATCACAGGAGTCCGGTCTAAAATACTGTGCGTAACCTCCACTAATACAAACTCCCGCATCCGATCTTCGAGCTGCTCGGTCCCTGAACCCGATCCTGACCCCTCTCTGACACCTAATCCATCCACTGGTCCATCTTGCAATGTCTCCATACTAAAAACATGCCATAACCATCATCAAAATACATATCACTGACAAGGGATCACACACACTCTACAAGTTCCCTTGTTTCATCTCGGCCCCTCCTGAATCGAGTACGGATCCTCTGCTTTTAGTAGTACGGGCCCATACTACCTTCCACATCTATCCGTACTTTCATCATGAGTTACCTCAACTCCACAAAGTCCCTTTCACTACCACCGCTGCTCCCAACACTAAACTCATCCTAGGCCTACCCTAGGGAAATCTTTGACCCAACCCAGTCCTCAGCTGCTGATAAACTCCCAGTAATATAAAATAGCTACCTCATGAATATAGCCACATGCAACAGAGATCGAATAATCCTTCAAATAATAGACCCATCCCTAGAACGGTTGGACTCAGACAAGAGATGCGCAATAGGATCAAATCTATCAATCTGAGATTATCCAGCCTGTGCCACATGTGATCTAACATATCTACTTAATAGCTAGCTCACATTACTAAGAGTCCCACAAAGCACAAAGAAATCAGGAGTCAGACAAAAAGGAAAAAAATCTAACCAGAACATAATCAAGCAATTCTATCCAAATACAAGAACCTGTACTAGCATGTGATGCTAAGCTTATATAATCTGGCATAACCTAAACAGGCTATCCTACCACTGTGTAACCAATACTAGCATGCAATTCACATACACATATAGCAGGCATATAAGGCATCCTCCTAGATCCTTAGCCTTAAATCTAGTATGCTGATCACATATTCATATCATAACATAAACTTCTATGGGTAATTTGGGAGAAATTACTTGAGCTCTGCAGATTACATGCACCACACCTTTTCTCTTTTCAAAGTTCTTATTCCTTTTTCGAAATCCTTTTTCTTTTCAAAGTTATTTTTATAAAATGATTCTCCTTCGAAAATTTCCTTACCAAGCCCTCAGTTTGAGTTCAGTTACACCTGTAAGTGTGCCCGAATCCCTCAAACCAGGGATCTGATACCAACTTGTAACATCCCAAAAATCATGACCAAAAATTTCTTTTAAAAAACCTTACTAATCAATAGCATTAAGTCATTCAATCATACTAAAAGGGGTTATATGACAAATCAGAGTATTTTCCAAAACACTTATTCATTTTATCAGAGTAAACATCCAAGGCTAAACTTCTTGGTGTGTGCCATGCGATCATCTCGAGCTGCTCCCTCCGCTACCGGAAGTACCTGAAACCAAAACTGAAAGCCGTAAGCATGAAGCTTAGTGAGTTCCCCAAACTACCGCATGTTGGGTTATGAGCATTCTAACACTCCTAAGTGTACATGCAACCCTAAATACCTTGGATCTATGTTTTCTCTACTATATTTGCAAATATGAATATTCCAAGGTATTACCCTATCTAGCATACAATCTATGATACTTGGGTAATAAAATAGGTTAGAATACATACCTTGTTGATGTAGCTTGTCTTCATGAAGCTTGAGTGCCTAGTGCCCCAAGTGTGACACCTCAAATGGTTCACACAACACCATGAACACTTGGAATAACCTTGAGAATAAGGATACTTGGTTCTCTCTAGTGAAATCGGCTAGCCCTCTTAGTGTACACACACTAGTGAACATTTCACCAACCAAGGACACCTTTATATAGTGTGGAGACTAGGGTTAAACCTATGACCTTTCATTTCATATGATCCATGGGTTAAACACTCCATGGACTATCCATGAAAGCTTAGCGCAACCTAAATGAACTTGGCCCACCACACATATATATCTAAGAGTCCATATTTAATTAGTTCATTTTGATCAGTTAATTAGTTATAAATTAATTCTTGATCAATACTAATTAAATAATATGATTATATATATTAATATATTAGAACTTATAATATATTAATATAAATCACTAGTATCCTTTTTCCTCATCTTGTCAATCCAATTGTCCCGATTCCATGCAACCCAAATGGACCATGATGGGTCAGGTCAAGTCTTACCAATTATAGTTATCGACTTAGACATTAATCCAATAGTCTCCCACTTGGATAAGTCTAAAACTATTATTGCAAGTTTGAATTTATAACCCGACTAGCAATCGTAGCTCTCAAAAGTTTCTATCGAACTCTGACCTTGCCGACAATCTCTGACCTATGTCAATGAATTTTCCATTAGATAAGGGATCATATATTCCTCCATTCTAAATATCATATGAACTGAGACATGGATTATAATCATTGTCTTTTTCCATCTGTTGTTTCCTGATTTCCGATTAATGATGACTGACTGATTGAACAAATCAAATCAGTCCTGGCTTGGCCAAGCACTCACATGTATCATGATTAAATCATCGAGGGGACCACAAATATCGCTTTTATCCCAAAGGTAAAAGGAATGGATAAACTTCGACTCATATGGCTTGTTCTACTACTTGTTGAATCATACACAAAGGCACGTTTTATAACATCGAGTTACCAATTCGTTTTCATGCAACTAATGTACAACCAATTCATAGTAACAACATATATCTCTAGGTTTGAAGAATTTAAGATATTATTGTCTCATGATCACTCGTGATAAAATCCATGAAGTGATTCCAATGAGCGTGGGTTGAATCCAATACTCAGAACTTTTAAGCACTCATGAGTGTTGTAGCATCACCTTGTCCAACATCTTAGACCTCTACAAGCCCAACCCATGACAGTCTTGATTCATATCTTCTTCCAACATATGACCGATTGTGGATGGTTTGAATAACTTAGTCATTCAGGAAGAACTTCTTAGTTATTCTGGAAGTCAAAACAAGCAAAATGAAACACAAGAATAATTGAATCCAATACGGTCTCAGAACTTATCAATATAAATAAAACACCTTTTATTTATCACCATATGATTACACATTATTTATTGCATACTGTTTCAGCTATCAACTTTATTCTTGAATTAAAACAATAGTTGTCCCATGCTCCAAGCATGTACACTATGTTTTATAAACACTAGTCATGCCATACACCAAGTATGCACACTATGTTTCTCTATGATATTTACATTGTGAAATAAATCAATTGAACATAATTCCAATGATTCTCTTTTCACAATCCCAATTCCTTACCGCAAATGTAAGAATACCAAATTCCTACCATTTACCTAAATCCGTTAGATTCTAAACTTATATGCATTGGTCCTCTTGTAATGATTATACACAAAGTCACAAAGACTTGACAACAAACATTACAGAGCATTCCAAAGGATATCAACTCCTTGGATACATCCTACTTGCATTAAGTTTCCTAATCTTACACAGATTTATTGAGCAACTTCCACCTATGGGAACAACTCCATATTCCCATTTTGACTATTACTCCTGAACAAGAGTTTCCTCTTTTCAGAATATGTTAATATGGTCATTCCAAAATTAACACTATACTTCCAACTGTCCCTGAGCAACCAATCTTTGGTAAACCATAGATTGTCCTCGACAATTACTTAATCCTTTTAGTCATATCCAATTCTAGACCTTTTCCCTTCTTAATGCCCCAGGCATTTGGAAAATTTTATAAAGGATGAATATTATAGCACATGCAATCGATCCTATATCTGAAGCATATGGGACACGATTCATGATGTCTCACATAAAGACTAAACAAGTCTTTTGCTATAATATTTCTATTTCAATTTGCCAAGTTCTCATAATTCAGATTATGAAAAGGGATGCCGTAATCATAATCCAATTTTAGAATGCAAATAATGGACCCATATATAGAATTTCCTTATGTTGAGCGATTCCAACATATCATTCATATATATACTTGACTAATGAGAATAAGGATACTTGGTTCTCTCTAGTGAAATCGGCTAGCCCTCTTAGTGTACCCACACCAGTGCCCATTTCACCAACCAAGGACATCTTTATATAGTGTGGAGACTAGGGTTAAACCCATGACCATTCATTTCATATGATCCATGGGTTAAACACTCCATGGACTATCCATGAAAGATTAGCCTAACCTAAATGAACTTGGCGCACCACACATATATATCTAAGAGTCCATTTTTAATTAGTTCCTTTTGATCACTTAATTAATTATAAATTAATTCTTGATCAATACTAATTTAATAATATGATTATATATATATATATATATATATATATATATATATATATATATATTAGAACTTATAATATATTAATATAAATCACTAGTATCCTTTTTCCTCATCTTGTCAATGCAATTGTCCCGATGCCATGCAACCCAAATGGACCATGTTGGGTCGGGTCAAGTCTTACCAATTATAGTTATGGACTTAGACATTAATCCAACACCGTATACCATACATATCTACTGATCCACACATATCTATTGAGCACATAACCATATACTAGGCCCCCGCCCGCTGCATTGGGCCTCGCCCACCATCGGACCCCGTCTGTCATTAGGCCCCGCCTAGCATCAGGTCCCACCTGGCAACGGGCCCCGCCATGTATACAGATCTGTTTCCTTTAGGCCCCACCTGTCTCTGGGCCTCGCCCGCCATACACATACATACATTTAAATAACATACTAAAACATACATAAACATTCCCTAACCATACCCTGCTTTAAGGCCTCGCCCAACTTGGGCCCCGCCCCTGGTCTGCTATTGAAGTGGTGGAACCCCGTCCATACTCTTACCAGTAGTGAGATACGGGTGCTCGCCCACACTCATATCCTTACTATCACGGGCGTCGCCCCTACTCTGCTAATATCGAAATATGGAACCCCATCCATACTCAGCTAGTGATGAGATACAGGACCTTGCCCACGCTCACCTCCTTACAAGGCACATATAAGTATCACAAAGACAACAAGTATAGCCTAAAGCACTACATAATACCCTGGCATTGGACCCCCGTCCCGAAAACATACTATTATCTAACGTACTTCAGGCTTACCCTGACATCGTACCCTCGGTCCGGATCCTATCATACCGACACATGCAAGAATCTCAATGACCTCTAGCATCCTAACATTCCTCGGGCATCGCCTGTCATCAGGTCGTAATTCAGAACATATATCAACAAGTGCCTAGGGCTAACCCCCGGGTCTTCCTTCTATACATAAGCATAAACATCAACATGAACATGAAAATAATGGGCCGACATTGTGGCCGTAGACCCATGCACACAGTTAGGAGACTCACTTCGCACTGCTGAAAACTCGATGAACACTTCTGATTGCTAACCGAAAACTTCTGAACTGCTGACCCTTCGGCTTCCCGAACTTCCAGTTGACTTGACTCGCCGAGTTGTTCTGCCAACTCACCGAGTCCACGTTCCTCAAATCCCAAAACAACCCCGTCTCCACTCGTCGAGTCTAGCCACAACTCGACGAGTTCTCCTTCATCTAACACTTCAGGACTATCTTCAACCGATTAAACGAGTTCATCCTTGAACTCGTCGAGTTCATCATCATCGTATGGATATCTAGGCCATGACTCGCAGAGTTGTATGAACAACTCGTCAAGTTCATCTTCAGAACTAAGAAGATTGTCTTGGACTCGCCGAGTTCCTCTTCGAACTCGTCGAGTACTATGATCTTCATGTCCATTATGGACCCAATCTGGTCGAATCCTTTACTGACTCCACTCAGTGATCCGAAACATAAACAGAAGGGTTTGGTTTTGCGACCCGACTCGCCGAGTCCATTAACTGACTCGTCGAGTCCACCTTATGACATCTTTATTTTGTTGATTATAGTCCTTTCCAACACCTTCAACCTATGGATCTGGACTTCTAATTAATTCTAGCATTGCACGTAAAGTTGCCAACTTTACGTGTATGCAAGGTATTATGATGCTAGAACACTTAATCCAAGACACAAAGAAGGCCTAGGTCATGAAATGAAGCAATGGCTGGGTAAAGCTACCCACTCGGAGCTGCTCAAGCTCATAAATGCTTAGATCCTAAGTCCTTTTCGTCCTCAATGGCTCAATGTTCGGATTGACCTTGGAAATGGCCCAAATGTGACAAATACAAGCCAGAAAAGGCGATCTAGATGATTAACAGTCAACGTATAAACTTTATTCCTTCAAATGATCTGAGACTCACCCAAACTCTGGATCTATACTCCTTTCCTTGCTCCTTCCTCTTACAACCTTCAAGATGCACTCAAAAGGGACCTTAATATTCTCACACAAGCTCAAGAATGAAGTTGGGTGGCTAGGGTTTTGGTTCTGGACTAGAGAGGCTGCAAATGAAACCCTAGGGATAGGATACTTATATAGGGCACCAAGTCCCGAAATTAGGGTTTCCAAACCCAGACCAGACTCGTCGAGTCCGTCTCCCCGACTCGTCGAGTCGGTCACTTAATCCACGACACGCGACACACTCCGAATCGTCGAGTTCCTCCTTAGACTCGACAAGTCGACCCCTTTACCCAACTGGTAGCCCTACCGGTACTCCAATGCACTTACATGGATACACAAGGGGTTCACCCCCCCCCCCCCCCCTTTACCCTACACTGCCGCTGGCCTTTCCAAGACCGCTTTCCACAAGTAAAAAATCCTTCCATCTCCATCAAGGACATATCCTCTGCTGAAACCGAAATCTCGGGCACTCCCAGTGCCGGTCATCATATAAGTACTCACATAATAAATCCACTTACGGTGCTCCAATACTGAAAACTTCACTTAGTGTGAAAATTCAGACAATCCATCGAGTAGCAGATCCCTCTCTGCTATGTTTAAGGCTCAGACGATAACGGCATCACCGAGCCGAATCATTTACTCCGAGATAATTTGATTCCGCGGTGATCAACTTAGCATCTCCAGATCAGCTCACAACTTCTTGCACCAAAGCCATTACCATCATCCCTACCTGATGTCCTGCTCACCCTATCCACCTACCGGATGAAACGAGACCACCCTGGTCCCAACCGATCTACCGTTACCCTAAATACCGGTCCTCTACCGGTTACCGAATGCAAGAACAATCCCTCAGTCGCTCTCAGCGACTCATGAAGATACCGTGACTACCTGAACTACTCTACCTACCTAGCCACTCTGGCACTCGAAGATCTAGGATCCCCGATCCCCTATCTTACCTTAAGGTCTCTACCAGGTCCCACCTGTTGCTAAAAGAACATGGGCCTCTCCCCCGGGTCCCACCCATCTATACTTCGGAGTGGCCTCTCCCACAGGTCTCACCTATCCAGGGCTATGCAGACTCACTCCTCCTCTGATCTCAACTAGCTAAACTTTCCTGATTCTTATCATGCTAACCCGGAGATACGGGCCCCCGCCCACACTCCGCAAACTAGGATATACGGGCTCCCCGTCCACACTCTGCTAACTAAGCTGCTAATGAATGCTACGGCTTACCCGAAGTCTTACATCGCTTCCCTCACAGACTCGCTGTTGGGGAATGCTGCGACTACCTCGTAGCCATATATCCCGACTAAAATCTCACCTGCCGAAGGCTCTCCGATACGGTTTCCCTGAACCAGCCATCAACAACTCGCGAATACACGAACTTAAGGTCGGGATGTTTCCCCAACTTCCAACCTAACTGATCCTCAATCCAAACAGCCACTTAAGCTGCTTCCTTCCTCACCAAGACTGCGGAACCACCTCAGTCTTGCACTTACTTTTGTCTCTGGACCCCACGAGTGGCTCTCCCCTACTTCGATTCGTCTAGCTCATCACAGCTCACAGCTTGAGAGAATTACCAGTTCTCCCTACCATCCTCTAGTCACTTCTGCTGAAAACCCGAGCTTACCACGAGTGGGAATCTAACTAATCCATCCCCTATCGACACCTTCCTGAAACTAGCGAGACACTACCGAGCCCCACACATGCATGCTACAGTTACTGCATCAAAAGTAACCTGCTCTAAAGGAGGCGACCTCCTATTATCATTCTAAAATCCAAGGTATGCAGATGGCATATAACACAATCACAAGCAGGCCACAAAATTCCGAACTATTACTAACAATACTGATGCGGAACCACAACAATAAGATCATAACATTAGTTGATAGGGAAAATGAAAGAAGATATGTACCTGACGCATCGGGCTGCTCGCACCTCATCTGAAACCAACTGATACGCCCTGCTCCTCGCTGCAGGCGCCTCCGCCCGACCCTGACGACCGTTAGTGATACTCAAGGTTGCAGGGGCAGGTGCTATCACCTATCCTGCTGAATGCAAACTCGTACATTGGGCCTTCTTGTGGCCCCTCTGACTACAACGGAAACATATCAAGTCCAATCCCTAGGTGGTGGTAGCAATACAATCCCTGCTGAAATGACTAGTCTAGCCACACTTGAAGCAGCCAAAATCACCACCACTGCCACTTCTACACTAACCCTCATGCATCCTGCCGCACTTGCCACAACGGCCCCAATCCTGAGGACCTCTCAATCTAGAATCGGATGTGTTGGGCCTCTTGCCCGATCCTATAGATACCTAAACCTCTACTAACATTCTCTTCATTTCTGTCTTAAGATCAATCTCTCTTTCTCTAGACCGAGCGATCATCTCTTCCAGCGTCTTGCAGCTGGACCGACTCACAAACTGGCTGATATCACTCCTCAACATCTCATGGTACCGAGCCTTCTTCATCTCCTCATCCACCACATATTGCGGAACCAGAAGGGCTCTCTCCCTAAACTTGGCGGTGCTCTCCGCCACTGTCTCTGTAGTCTGTCTCAAATGCTGAAACTCCTGGGCTAACTGTTGCACCTCAATCGCCGGTGCAAACTCGGCCTTGAACCTGGCCGAGAAGTCGCTCCATGTCATCGCGTCCAATGCGACATCATCCCCGATAGCATGACCAACCTCCTCCCACCAATCTCGTGCTCTGTCCTTCAGAAGACAGAAGGCGTGTCGAACCTTGTCCCCCTGAGGACACCGGCTAGAATGAAAAGCGTTGGCGACATCAGCCAACAATCTGCCATTAGCAATGGGGTGCCTAGCCCCATGGTAGTCTGGAGCTCCACAAGCTCTGAACTCCCGGAATGTCAATGTACGTGCTCCCAACAAGGCCATCATCTTTGTGCGGAAGGCGCCAAGCGTCTCATCCAAAATCTCCAGGATGCCCTCCTTGATCGTGCCAAAGATCACAGGAGTTTGGTCTAAAATACCGTGCGTAACCTTCGCTGATACAAACTCCCACATCCGATCCTCGAGCTGCTCGGTCCCTGAACCCGAGCCTAACCTCTCTCTGACACCTGACCCATCCACTGGTCCATCTTGCAATGTCTCCATACTGAAAACATGCCATAACAATCATCAAAATACACATCACTGACAAGGGATCACACACACTCTACAAGTTCCCTGGTTTCATCTCGACCCCTATTGAATCGAGTACGGATCCTCTGCTTTCAGTAGTACGGAACCATACTACCTACCACATTTATCCGTACTTTCATCAAGAGTTACCTCAACTCCACAAAGTCCCTTTCACTACCACCGCTGCTCCCAACACTAAACTCATCCTGGGCCTACCCTAGGGAAATCTCTGACCCAAACCAGTCCTCAGCTACTGAAAGACTCCCAGTAATATAAAATAGGTACCTCATGAATAAAGCCACATGCAACAAAGATCAGATAATCCTTCAAGTAATAGACCCATCCCTAGAATGGTTGGACTCAGACAAGAGCTGCGCAATAGGGTCAAATCATTCACTTTAATTGAGATTATCCAGCTTGTGCCACATGTGACCTAACATATTTACTTAATAGCTAGCTCACATTACTAAGAGTCCCACAAAGCACAAAGCAAACATCAATCAAACAAAAAGGAAAAAAAATCTAACCAAAACATAATCAAGCAATTTTATCCATATACAAGAACCTATACTAGCATGCAATGCTAAGCTCATATAAACATGCATAACCTAAACAAGCTATCCTACCACTGTGTAACCAATACTAGCATGCAATTCACAGAAACATATAGCAGGCATATAAGGCATGCTCCTAGATCCTTAGCCTTAAATCTAGCATGCTGATCACATATTCATATCATAATATAAACTTGTATGGGTAATTTGGGAGAACTTACTTGAGCTCGGCTGATTGCATGCACCACACCTTTTCTCTTTTCAAAGTTCTTATTCCTATTTCGAAATCCTTTTTCTTTTCAAAGTTCTTTTTATCAAATGATTCTCTTTTTAAAATTTCCTTACCAAGCCCTCAGTTTGAGTTCACTCACACCTAAGAGTGTGCCCGAATCCCTCAAACCAAGGTATAAGCTTTATACCTTCAAATGATCTGAGATGTCACCCAAACTCTGGATCTATACTACTTTCCTTGCTCCTTTCTCCTACAACCTTCAAGATGCACTCAAAAGGGACCTTAATCTTCTCACACAAGCTCAAGAATGAAGTTGGGTGGCTAGGGTTTCGGTATGGACTAGAGATGATGAAAATTAAAGCCTAGGGAGGAGAATAGGATCCTTATATAGGGCACTAAGTCCCGAAATTAGGGTTTCCAAACCCAGACCAGACTCGCCAAGTCAGTCTCCCTGACTCTTCGAGTTGGTCACTTAATCCACGACATAGGATATGCTCCGACTCGTCGAGTTCCTCCTTAGACTCGACGAGTCGACCCCTTTGACTTAGGGTTTTTCTTTCCTTTCTGGGTCTTCTGGATTTCAGGTGTTACATAGGTTACTACCAAACAGTTTGGGAAGAAGATTAGGAAAGTCCCGTGTTTTGCGAAACACACGCCCCACAAGGTTTCAGTCTACCCATAGCCATTGCCTTTGATAGTTCTTATTTGGGGCATCTGGTTCAGAGATCAATTGATTAATGTCTCGCCTTTTGCTAGAGTGTGGACCCCCGAATTTGTAGTCGAACAGAAAAAGTAACTGAAAACCCAATAAGTGGGTATATATCCCAGAGATCGACAAATCAGTTCAAAACTAACAATCTTATTAACCGCGCTAGGGGTTAACTCGTCAACAGAAAAGCCATAGTGATCCACTATCATGTTACTGTTGGATATAGTGTCTAAGCCCATAACTATATTTGGTATATACTTGACCCGACTCGGCATGGTCCATTTGGGTTGCACTTCACCCGAACAATTTATGGATAATATTTGAGAATAGTACAAGTTATGATTTATTAATATATTATAAGTTCTAATATATTAATATAAGATCATATTATTTAATTAGTAGTGATCTATAATTAATCTAGGATTAATTTAGTGATCAAAGATATTACTAATTAAATATGGGCTTCTATATTTATATAGTGTAGGCTTATGCTTATTTGGAATGGGCTAGGCTTGGATGGAGAAGTCCATGGATACTCCATGGAGCTTTAACCCATGGATCTCATGGAAATGAAGAGACATGGGTATTAGGATTTACATGGATGTAACCCTAATCCACCACACTATATAAAGGAGGCTTTGGCTCTTGAAATCAAACTAGTTGAGGCTAGTGAACACTAGTTGACACATGTTGAGGTGAGGGCCGATTTCAAGAGAAGTGTGACTATTCTCTCAAAGTTCCAAGTTTGTGGTGATTTGTGACTTTCATTTGAGGCATCCACATTATTGGTGCTAGGCTCTAAAACTCCAAGGAATCAACTACAACTACAAGGTAAGTGTTTCTACTAGCTTTATTTGATTCAAGTTCCCCATGCCATGCTAGTTAGGATATAAGCCTTGGAAAAATAATTATTTGCATGTATCTTAGACAAACATAGATCCAAGGTTTATTAGGGTTGCATGTACACTTAGGAAGTGTTAGAATGCTCAAAACCCATCAGTGGTATAAAAGCCTAGGCTTGTTTGTTTGATACTTGTTGCAATATGCTTGAAAAAGTCGAAATCTTGCTGTCTGACTGATGGACTTGCCGAGTCCATGGGGGGGGGGACTCGCCGAGTTCAGTTGTATCTTCAACCTACTCGGCGAGTAGGTTCATGCACTCGGCGAGTAGGGTCGACAGAGTGCAGATTTTCGACTTTAGTTGCTGGAAATGGATTGGAAACATTACCTTAAACTGTTTTGGTACTTGAAAACTTGTTTTAGCTGGTGTAATGTTTTTGCTAATTCATTTACAACAACTAGTTATCAAAATTACAAAGTTTAATGTGATTTTGATTCTTGAAAGTGTTCATATTCATGTTCTTGTTCTTATGAAGTTTAGATGATCATAGGAATTATTTGTAACCTATGTGGTAGTTTAATTCTTGATCATAATGTGTTTTAATGGAGTCCATAACTTGTCCTCAAGTTATGGAAAACCAAAAGTCTCTTGGATTAAAAACCATTAAAAGAACACAAGAGTTAGAAAAAATGAAAAGTCCTCATTTTATTACTCTATTAAACTCATAAGATACAAGATATGAAAAGTTTTGAAAGTTTACAAAACTTGCCCTCAAGTTTTGGAACAAGTAAAGTTAAGTTAAACTTTAGTTCCAACCCTTAGAATTTTAAAAGTTAAAATTCAACCCTTATACTTATATTATTATGATTTAATAATTATATATATGTATAAGAACAAAGTCGTCTTACCGCTAGTACGCCTCATTCACGAAGCCGGTCTATAAGGTGGGTATAAGGTTGTTGCCTATAAAATGGTGACTTAATGGGTGTCCACTCTCACCCACCGCTTGCTTGACTGGTGGAGGGTCGTTAGCCGAACGGGTAAGACAAGGACTTATAAATTCTCATTCAAAGTATGATGAATATTATAAAGTAACTAAATGTCTTATTAAATTCCCAATCTTAGTTACTTTAGGAAAAATGTGAATAAGGTGCTAATCCATGAAATTACACTTTACACTTTGTTTAAGCCGTTGGTGGAGCGTGTGTGGTTAACCGGCACACTAACTTGGACTTAACAAGGTAGGTAAAGGGTGACTTAAAGGTTTATTATAGTATCGATGGAGCGTGTGTGGTTTACCGGCACATCGATTGAGTGATAAACTTTAAAGGGTACCAAGTGATTTGCATGGTTACTTCACACCTCGTTTTGTGATCCTCGGCATCCCAGTCACAAAACCAAGAGGGCACACTCGAGATTGAAACATGCCTTTGAAAAGTTCATTGAATCTCAAAGAATCTAGGAATTTCTAAGAACCAATCAAAAACCTAATACTTAAATGTTTCGGTTTTCGTGGTGGAAATTGGTGAATCGTCATTCACCTACCTTTCAAATATGGTATAGCTTAGATTACGGCATACCTCTTCTAAGTTATATTATATTGTGATTAGATCCTAGCCTTAATATTACATTTGGGTGTTTTATTAAGGTCTCTCTTATATCTAAACTAATCTTGTTCTCTTCTTTTTAGATGTCTTCAAACAATGCTGCTTCTGGCTCTAATCCTAATGGCTCCTTTACCCTTATGAACTTTTGTGGGAAAGTCACCTTTGATGGATCCAACTTCAATGAGTGGATCAGAAACATCAGGATGATTACCCGTTACGAGGACAAAGAATATATGTCCTTGACAAGGAGCTTAAGGAGATTGATGAGACCACTGCAACTCCTCAGGAGATCGTTGAATTTCGGGCACATGAAAGGGATGCTACGAAAGTGGCTTGCATCATGATGGCCACGATGACAGCGGAACTCCAAAAGTCTTATGAGGATTTCTACCCTTATGAAATGCACCAAGATTTGATGGAAAGATACCATCAAAGTGCAAGACAAGAGAGGTATGAAATCATCTGCTCCATGATAACAACCATGATGAAGGACGGGGAATCCGTCACGAGCCACATGCAGAAAATGCAAAGGTATGTGGATCGTTTGCTGAAGCTTAATGTGAACTTCCCTGAGGATCTTGCAATAGATATCATTTTGCACTCCATACCATCGTGCTATGATCAATTCCGCATGACATATCACATGAATAAGGAAGAGGTCACACTCAGCAAACTTCAGGGACTTCTCAAGACCGCAGAATCAGGTCTTAAGGGGAAGTCGGTTGCTATCACTCCTACTCCAAACTCAACTCCGGTTTTGGAAATTGGGAAAAATCGATGGAGGAAGAGAAAGAGATCCTCGAAGGGTACCAAGGCTCGGACCCTTGATGGCTCTTCTTCAAGTGGAACCAAGAAAGGTTTCGTCACTCCTTCTTTTGACCCAAAAGAGGCTGAATGCTTCTATTGTCATGAAAAATCTCATTGGAAGCGGAACTGCCCAAAGTACCAGTAGGATGTGAAGGATTGGAAAGTCAAACCCAACCATGCAGGTACTTACACTATCATTTCTAATAACTCACCCCATTCTAAGTCTTGGGTCCTTGATACCGGTTGTGGTATTCATATTTGTTGTGACTTGCAAGGACTAAGAAGAAGTGAGAATGTGGAGCAAGGAAGAATAAACTTGATCATGGGGAATAGGAAAGCTTTACTTGTTACCAAAATTGGAGTTTATACTTTATCGCTAAGTAGTGGGTTTAATTTAGATTTGAATAAGTGTTGTTATTCGCCAGGAATGGCAAGAAATATTATTTCCTTTCATGCTTTGTACAAACAAGGGTTTACCTTTTCATTTAATAATGAAGTTGGTTCTATAGATGTTTTCTATAATAATGTTTTTTATTTTAAAGCATTACCTTATGATGGTGTGTATGAAGCTGTATCTATTGTAGATAACTTGGGAAATAATGTTTTGTGTATTGATTCTACTAATAATAATAACTTGGATAAAGCATCATTATGGCATTGTCGTCTTAGACATATAAGCAAGAAACGCATAGGCCAACTCCAAAAGGATGGAGTCTTGGAGTCGTTTGACCTAAAGTCAGATGATAGTTGCGAATCATGCTTACTTGGAAAAATGACAAAGTCACCCTTCACAGGCTCGTGTGAGAGGGGTGAAGCTTTGTTGGACCTTATACACACGGATGTGTGTGGACCATTCAAACATGCCATAAGGGATGCTAATCGTTATTATTTGACTTTTACTGATGATTACAGTAGATATGGATATGTCTACTTAATCAAGCATAAGTCAGAGACTTTCGAGAGGTTTAAGGAATTTAAACAGGAAGTCGAGAATCAATTGGGCAGGAACATTAAGATGCTTCGATCCGATCGAGGAGGTGAGTATCTTAGTTCAGAGTTCCTCGACTATCTTAGGGAATGTGGGATTATCTCACAATTGACACCTCCCAGGACACCACAGTTGAATGGTATGGCTGAGAGGCGTAATCGAACCTTGTTGGATATGGTTCGTTCCATGATGAGTCGAGCTACGCTACCAATCTCATTCTGGGGGTATGCCTTAGAGACTGCCGCCCATATTCTTAATCTTGTCCCTACAAAGAAAGTTGCCAAAACTCCTCACGAGATGTGGACTGGCAAAGTACCTAAGCTAGACCACATCAAGATTTGGGGTTGTGAGGCTTTCGTGAGACGCGAGACTCATGATAAGCTCGAACCTCGAAGCGAGAGGTGTATTTTCATCGGCTACCCACAGCAATCCTTTGGTTACCTCTTCTACAGACCTAGTGACAATGTGGTCTTTGTAGCAAGAAGAGGAGTCTTTTGAGAGAGAGAATTTATAAGCCAAGGAGACAGTGGGAGGCAAATTGATCTTGAAGAAATTCAAGAATCAAGCGGTGAAGGAACTTCAAACACTAGCCCTCAACTTGAGGAGGAAACTCCTGTTGAGCCAGTTGATGAGCCTGTACCTCTGAGGCGTTCCACGAGAGTTAGGAATGCACCTGAGCATTACTATGGTTTCCATATTACTGCGGAAGGTGAGACACTTATTAGTGATGAGACACTAGTAGGTCTGGATGAACCTAACAGCTACATGGAAGCCATGGCAGGCCCTGAGGCTGCTAAATGGAAAGAGGCCATGGATAGCGAGATACAATCCATGTATGACAATCAAGTTTGGAACTTGGTTGAGAATGTACCTGGTCGTAAGACTGTAGGGTGCAAGTGGGTCTTCAAGAAGAAGACCGACATGGATGGTAAAGTACACACTTATAAGGCGAGACTGGTTGCAAAGGGCTTCTCTCAAATTCCTAGAGTGGACTATGATGAGACCTTTTCTCCAGTAGCCAAGATTAAGTCTATTCGGGTTCTGTTAGCCATAGCTGCATTTCATGACTATGAAATATGGCAAATGGATGTCAAAACCGCTTTCCTTAATGGAAAGTTGGCTGAAGATGTTTACATGAGTCAGCCAGAGGGTTTTGTCAGCAACGAGTACCCTAATAGAGTGTGTAAACTCGAGAAATCCTTTTATGGATTGAAACAGGCACCTCACAGGTGGAATCTTTGCTTTGATGAGAAAGTCAAGGAATTTGGCTTTTCGAGGAGTGAAGATGAATCTTGCGTCTATATCAAGGCTAGTGGGAGCATAGTCAGTTTTTTGGTACTGTATGTGGATGACATACTACTCATAGGAAATGACATCCCAACCCTGCAGGAAGTAAAGTCCTGGCTTGGGAAGTGTTTCGCTATGAAGGACCTTGGTGAAGCTGCCTATATCCTAGGGATAAAGATTTTAAGAAACAGGAGTAAAAGACTAATTGGACTTAGTCAAAGTACCTACTTGGACAAAGTGTTGAAAAGATTCAACATGCATAGCTCCAAGAAAGGTGAGTTACCCATTCAGTGTAACGCTAGATTGAGTAAGACACAAAGCCCTAGTACTGAGGCTGAGATAGCAGAAATGAGTCGATTTCCTTATGCTTCAGCTGTAGGATCGATCATCTATGCTATGACGTGTACTCGACCTGATGTAGCCTTTGCTTTGAGCATGGTTAGCAGGTATCAGGCGAACCCAGGAAAGGAACACTGGACTGCGGTAAAGAATATCCTCAAGTACCTGCGAAGGACTAAGGACTGGGTCCTTACCTTCGGTGGGAGTGATGACTTGAGAGTTGTAGGGTATAGTGATGCTAGTTTCCAGACTGATAGGGATAATTTCCGCTCTCAGTCAGGCTGGGTCTTTACCCTAAACGGAGGAGCAATTTCTTGGAAGAGTTCCAAGCAGGAGACAGTGGCTGATTCCACTTGTGAATCAGAGTATATAGCAGCAAGCGAGGCAGCAAAGGAGGCGATATGGCTAAAGAACTTCATCGGAGACCTTGGAGTTGTTCCAGCTATAAAAGAGCCAATGGAGATTTTCTGTGACAGCAATAGTGCGGTTGCCTTAGCCAAGGAACCAAGGGATCACGGGAGATCCAGACACATCGACAGAAAATACCATTTTATCAGACATCGAATTGAAGAAGGACTCCTCATGGCAAAGAGGGTATCATCGGATGAGAACCCGGCAGATCCCCTCACGAAGGGACTGAGTAGGGTTAAGCATCTTCAGCATGCTCGAAGCATAGGGCTGAAGGATGATATAAGTTTTAGTAGTTAGATAACCCAGAAATTTGTAAAGTGTAATTGACATTTGATGATGAATAAAAGGTGTTTTATTCATGAGTAAAGTGTTGCTATCTCTTGTCGATCTTTTACTATATTTCTTTTGCATGTTTTGACTTCCAGAATAATTATGTTTGGTATATCATATTATTCAAACCTCCACAGTCGGTCATATGTCGGAAGTAGGTATGAATCAAGACTGTCATGATTGGTTGCAGAGGTCTAAGGTGTTGGACATGGCTACAACAATCATGAGTGCTCATAAGTTCTGAGCATTGGACTCAACCCACGCTCACTGGAATCACTTCATGGAATTTTATCTCGAGTGATCGTGAGACGGTAATATCATATAAGTCTTCAAACCTAGAGATATGATTTGTTACTTACGAGTTGGTTATGCATTGATTGTACGTAAACGCATTGGTAACTTGATTTTATAAAACGTGCCTTTGTGTGTAATTCAATGAGTGGTAGAACAAACATATGAGTCGAAGTTTATCTATTCCTTCTTGGATTAGAAGCTGATATCTGGGCCCCTCGATGATTTTGTTTTGACCTATGTACCGGGCCCGGTCAGAACTAAATTGATGTGTTCAGTTGAGTTCTATGTCAAACAAATCGGAAATCAGGAAACAAATGTTGGACAATAAGCAAGACAATGTTCCATGTGTTTGTCCGGCTGATATCTAGAACAGAGGATTATATGATCACTTATCTAAATGGCGCGTTCTAGTTCAACAGAGTTTAAAGAGCTACGATTGCGGATCGGTTCCTGAAGTTATACTTGCAAATATAGTTACTAGACTTATCCAAGTGGGAGACTGTTGGATATAGTGTCTAAGCCCATAACTATATTTGGTATATACTTGACCCGACTCGGCATGGTCCATTTGGGTTGCACTTCACCCGAACAATTTATGGATAATATTTGAGAATAGTACAAGTTATGATTTATTAATATATTATAAGTTCTAATATATTAATATAAGATCATATTATTTAATTAGTAGTGATCTATAATTAATCTAGGATTAATTTAGTGATCAAAGATATTACTAATTAAATATGGGCTTCTATATTTATATAGTGTAGGCTTATGCTTATTTGGAATGGGCTAGGCTTGGATGGAGAAGTCCATGGATACTCCATGGAGCTTTAACCCATGGATCTCATGGAAATGAAGAGACATGGGTATTAGGGTTTACATGGATGTAACCCTAATCCACCACACTATATAAAGGAGGCTTTGGCTCTTGAAATCAAACTAGTTGAGGCTAGTGAACACTAGTTGACACATGTTGAGGTGAGGGCCGATTTCAAGAGAAGTGTGACTATTCTCTCAAAATTCCAAGTTTGTGGTGATTTGTGACTTTCATTTGAGGCATCCACATTATTGGTGCTAGGCTCTAAAACTCCAAGGAATCAACTACAACTACAAGGTAAGTGTTTCTACTAGCTTTATTTGATTCAAGTTCCCCATGCCATGCTAGTTAGGATATAAGCCTTGGTAAAATAATTATTTGCATGTATCTTAGACAAACATAGATCCAAGGTTTATTAGGGTTGCATGTACACTTAGGAAGTGTTAGAATGCTCAAAACCCATCAGTTACAAAATCAGATGTTAGCAGGCACAACATTGCTTGGAACAGAGGAATCGAAACTCCCACCTTCACTTGAGGACAATCGTAGATCGACATCCCCTTTTTCGGAATCATTACACCGTGCTCTGGTAGGAAGCCGAAGCGATCTTGCAGGAATTGAAACTCCTCCGCAATAGGGACTCTACCGAAAATGTCCATTATCAAAGACAAATGAATGGTAGGAAAAAAAAATTCACATAATGAAATCAAAGAAAGAATGTGAGGATGAAAGGTCTCAGGAAGGCGGTGGATTTTAAAGAAAAAACTGGCATCACGAACCGTCTCACAATGGAACTAACAAACATTTGTGGCGCTGTCTAAATCCTATCAATGGTTAAAGATAATCCCACACATACACGCATTGAGAAATAGGCTCGAACGGTGACGTTGTCAAGTTGATCCATACGCCTACAAGCGTAAGGGACTTGTTAACGTATCCCTTACGGAGAACATCAAAAAAGTGGAAGTCAAACTAATGTCGGGTTTTGCCTTGTCAGTACCCAATCCTATGCTACGGTTGGGTCTTTGCCAGCATGGAGATCACAAGTATGGCGGTTAAGATGCAAAACCGCGCCTTAACCCCTTCACCAAGGAATTACACCACGATAAACGTGGGACCAATCAGATAGTTCCACATGCCCATTAGACGATAGCCATGATCTTCATAATGATAAAAATATTTCCCTTTAGCCAACGAGGGAATGAGGCAAAAAGACAGGACGGAGGACCCTCCAATACGGGTCCGCCACGTCGCAGCTCACGAGGGAATGCTCAACAGAATTAATTGAGTGACACGCCTTCCTAACAGGTATAAAATGATTCTTCTTCCTCATGAAGAAGGGGACGAAACTCTTTTTTTACTGCAATTTGCTATCATCTCTCTCAGATCTCATACTAACTTGATCATCGGAACTTCGTTCTGGGAATTCCTCCCGGATGTCGGCTAACGATCATCTCTCTCTTTTGCACTGTGATTTTAGGAGACGGAACCACACGAAGTCCAACTGTAATCTCAATTAAACCATCTCCATCATATCACAATATATATATATATATATATATATATATATATATATATATATATATATATATATATATATATATATATATATATATATATATATATATATATATCGTTTATGAAAAACACTCCTGAAATCATGTATCATTTATATATACTTGTTGGATACGTGTTCGATGCCGCGGGGCTAAATAGTGACATTCGGCGATTAGTGTTTTTTCAGCAGGCTGTTAACAGGATAAAAATTTGGCTTCCAATAATTAGTTTATTTTCAATAGCGAGCTAATAGTTTATTTTAGCATGTCGCGGATAATTTCTATACGCTGATTAAATTTGTTTGTAAAATGTCACACTTAAGAAAAAGAACATGATTGTGGTCTATTCCATGATGCAGCAGTACGATTAATTTCATTACGACGACTAATTTCCTGACGCCGATTAATTTGTTTTCGACACGATTCGAATAGTTTCTTTTTGCGGTGTAATAATAAGACATTCACACGGAGAAATCTTCAAATACTATATAATTTTTTTATTAGAAGTTATAAAAAGTCGATAAACTTGCATTAACCCTATAAAATGTTTATTACCAGCAACGTTGATAGTATTTTCTTTTCAGTTTTATCAACTATTTAGATTTTAACAAATATCTTTTTTTAAATAAAATTTAATTTTACTTTCCCATTTGTATTTCAATTTCAAAACCTTATTAATTTTAAACATTTTAAGAAATTCAGTGAACAAAATATTGTCCAAAACCACATGAATGATTGTTTTATTTGTAGAATAAAAAACATTGTTAAAAACTATTGCAACAAAATTAATGTCGATATGATCTTTTTAATTTTTGTATTACGTAAAGTTAACTATTCATTCCGTAATTTTCATTGGTTTTTAAATATTGACATTTCTAAAAAATATTATTAATGGACCTATGAATATATGATTATAAATAGTTAATATATAGTCATAAATTTAGTATATCTTTAATAAAATTGGGTACCATTGTGAAATAAAGCATAGTGATGGATTGTAGTTTCAAATAAAACTAAAAATAATGAAAAAAAAAACCCTTTGTACCTATCCATTTTGGCTTGTTACACTATTATTTTCATCATATATACATATGCATCTACTATTATTTATTTTGATTACTATATTTATAAATATTTGGTTTAAACGGGATTTCCAATAGGAAGATATTCGAATATGAGCCCTTTTCTTTACGCCATGCCTATGATAATTCTCATACCTTCTTTTGTATATGTCCTTGATATAATGTAAGGAAATCAATCTTGTTTATAATTCTAAAAAAATTATTAAAGCTAACAAAATATCAATAACGCAACACATATAAAAATATATCATAAATATAATTTCAAATATGACATATGTAGTACATAGTAGAGTCCATAGAGCATCAAGTTTTGGTTTGCTTGGGTTAGATTTTCTTTTAGAAAAACAAATATGAAACTTTATATTTATAAAATTCTAAAGCTTATAAACAAACACTCATATTAAAATTTCAAACGCACACCAACAAGCATCAACGTATTTAACGATTTTAATCAAACTTATATAAATTCCATTTATTAATATGGTAGAGAGATATTTGAAACAAACCGTTCGTAGAATAAAAATAAATTTACAACGTACTCTTTATTTTTTTTGTAAATTATAAAAGGATTAAATGTTTATTTTCGTTTATGAGAAATTCAATGAAATTAAAAATTATATTACTTTAAACTCATTTATTTTGTCTATTGCTTTCTGATTCAAAATCTTATTGGTTGGTTAACTGGCTTTCGGTACACCATTTTATACTTTTCTTAATTTAAACCGCTTAATATGATTTTAAAAGACCCATAAACATCATACTCAAGAAGAAACCAAGACCAGTTATTGACAACTTAATTTTTATTGATGTGTAAATACTTTGTTATCAATAAATGAAAACAAAAAAACAATAAACCAAAAACAAATCCAGGAACAACAAAAGTTGAAAAACTCAGTTTAATCTGAAAAAACATAAACATGAGCTCTATTAGATACATGTATATAACCTTTTAAGCATATTCTGCTTCTGAGCAAAACGAAGCCAAGTGGATTATATATATATATATATATATATATATATATATATATATATATATATATATATATATATATATATATATATATATATATATATATATATATATATATATATATATATATATATATATATATATATATATATATATGGAAAGGTTATATGGAAAATAAACAATTAGGGCAACACATGTTGGAACCAATGAAAGCATGACAACACATCACTTTGGAATAACTACATAAATAACTTCCATAATACATTGCTTATGAATAAAGAAATGGACACGTGTCACTTGATCATTGGTTCCAGCATATGTTGCCCTAATTGTTCATTTTCCATTGAACCTAACTCTATATATATATATATATATATATATATATATATATATATATATATATATATATATATATATATATATATATATATATAGTAAGTGAGACATATTAGCCTATATATCATTAGCCCACTTGTTTATGGGCACTTTAGTCTTTAACCCATTAGAGTTTTGTCTAGCGAGTATTTATATCCGATTTATTCTTTGTAGTCTTTATGTTTTTCATTGAGAACAATTGTAATTTCTCTTTATCATAATCATATGACAATATTATCATGGTATTAGAGCGGATATTAAATACGTTGTTAAAAGCCTTTGTAGCAGTCATCTGTGGCACAAATTGAACTTTTCTAGGGGTTACTACAGCAGATGGTATTCACTAGTTGTTGGTATTCATTGCTGATGTGTTTTCGTTGGTGAACTCCATTTGCTTTATGATATTTTTTTGTTGTTGCTGTTAATTCGTTGTCTCTGTTCGATTCCTTGTTGTCCGATTCATTGCTTCCGCTAGTTTGTTAGTCCTCTAATTCTCAGATTGCTATATTGTTATTGTGGTTATTTAGTCATTGTCAACATGAATGGAAAACATAATTTCCTTCAGTCATTCAGTACTCCTCTATACGGAAAGAATTATACGTATTGGAGTTACGTTATGAAGAACTTCCTTCATGGGAAGAATATGTGGGGCTATTTCACTAGGACTAAAGCCAAACCCTCAGTACCTCAAACTGAGAATTTTGATTTGTTTCTTGAGGCTTGGGAGACTGATAACTCCAAGGTAACTACTTGGATTAATAACTTTGTTACTCAGTCTATTGGTATGAAGTTGGCTATGTATGGCATAACAAAAGAAGTTTGGAATCACTTGGAGAGACTATTCAAACTTTGCTAAACAGTATCAATTAGAATATGATATTCGTGACCTTCAACAAAATGATCAGAGCATTCAAGATTTCTATGCTGCTATGTCTGATATGTAGGATCAATTGGCTCTTAATGAATCTAAAGATTTAAAAGACTTTGAGCCTTACATTGCTAGGAGGGAAGAACAACGTTTGGTCTAGTTCTTGATGGCCTTGCATTCTGATTTTGAAGGCCTACATGGAACAATTCTTCATCGCTCTCCTCTTCCCTTAGTGCATTTTGTTGTCCATGAGTTAATTGCAAAAGAGACTCGTATCAAGTCTCGTGCAGATAAAGGGTTTAAAGCAACCTCTATTCCTACTCCCGCTCCTACTGTGCTTTGGTGTTTCCTCTAATCAGTCTCGACAAACTTCAAGAGTTGCTTATGATGAGTGTGCATTCTGAAAACAAAAAAATCATTGGAATGTTGAGTGTCCATTGTTAGTCAACAAGGGTAAATCTGGTCAACCTCAGTCGGGACAATAAAATAGGTTTGTTCAACATAAGTTTCAGCCATGTTCCTCTGGTACTCCTCCATGGACCCGTCGTCCACCACAGTTTGATGTTGTTGCTATACCACCAGTTGACATACAATTTATTGGAAACATGTGACCATCTGCACTGGATCCCAAGTTGTTTGAGAGTTTTATACAATATTTGGCCTCTAATCCCACTGACATGTCTGCATCTATGACTCATTATGGTCCTACTTCATCCGGTACATCAGATATTCCCTCATCTTTGTGGATTTTAGATTCTGGTGCAACCCATCATATGACTCCTCATTTGTCATCATTTACTTCTTTGTCGCAAGTGTCATTTATTTAAGTTAAGTCTGCTAGTGATACGTTTATGGTAGTTGAGGGTGTTGGGTCTGTCTCTATTTCTCATATCACTTTCCCTGATGTTTATTACATTCATAGATTTAGTTTGAATCTTGCCTCAGTCATTTAGTTATGTAAGTCTGGTAACTGAGTGTTCTTTTATAATTATGTTTGTATTATATAGGATCAACACACCCAGAAGGTGATTGGGATCGGTCATAGGGTGGGGGAACTGTATGTATTGGAGGTTCTCAAAGTATCTGTTGTTGCTGCCTCCAGCATTGGTTTATCTTCTTTTTGTTTGAGTCCTTTGTTGTCTACCTTTTATTTTTGGCATTCTCGTTTGGAACATATGTTTGTATCATAATTCGGTTTTTTAGCATCTAGTGGTGTTTTGGGTCGTTTAAACACTTGTGATATTTTTTTTATTATATTGTTTGTAAACTGGCAAAATTCTATGCTTTACCTTTCAATAAAAGTATGTCTTGTTCTACTACTCCTTTTTGACATTACTCATTTTGATATATAGGGCCCCGCACCAGTATCCATAAAGGGTGGGTCAACCTATTACGTATCTTTTATAGATGAGTATACTCGATATAGATGGGTTTATCTTATGAAACGCAAATTTGATTTCTGTGATAATTACAACAGTTTTAGAGCTCTTGTTAAAACTCAACATTCGGCTATGATTAAGTGCTTCAGGTGTGACTTAGGGGGTGAATATACCTCTAATGATTTTACTAAGTTACTTGCTTCTGATGGTACCATACACCAGTCCTCGTGTAGTGATACACCACAACAAAACGGTGTGGCAAAACGAAAGCACCATCATATTGTTGAGATTGCCTGTCCATTGTTCCTATCTGCGCAGGTCCCTAGTGTCTTTTTGGGAGAAGCATTCCTAACTGCTGTGTATGGTATTACTGGTATCCCTACTTCATTGAATTTAGGAATGTCTCCTTTTAAGAAGCTATATGGTCATCTACCAGACTACTCTTTTTTTACAAGTTTTTGGATGTACTTGTTTTGTTCTTCGTCCTAATGTTGAGTGGAACAAGCTGTAGCCAAAATCTACTATTTGTGTATTTTTTTGGGGTATGGTATTGGACAGAAAGGATATCGTTGCTATGATCCTATAAGTTTGAAGTTATATGTTTCCTGGCATGTCATTTGTTGGAACATATTCCTTTTCTACTCGATTCCTGCTACAACCCACAATGTAACGAAGTCCGATCTTCTACATATTAATCCTTTTAATGAAGACATAGAGGCTCAAGATCCATCTATGCCACCTGATCCTTCAGCTCATGACTCACCCACTTCTTTAGATAGTTCCTCGACTCCCCCCTATTCCGGAGCCTGCTCCTCTGATCATTGAATTTGAGGATCCACCTCCACCACCACCCCTCAGGAGATCTACTCGTCCTGTCAAGTCCACCAAGTTTCCAGATTTTGCTTACTCTACACATTCAGGACCATTTGCTTCATTTATAGCGAGCGTCCATCATCTGTCTGAACCTGAATCATATAGAGAAGTTGTTTTAGATCCTCTTTGGCAGAATGCTATGGTCAAGGAACTCACTGCTCTTTGTCAGACTCATACATGGGATTTGGTTTCTCTTCCTCCTGGGAGACATACGCTAGGTTTTCATTGGGTGTACAAGATAAAACAAAATTTGAGGGGTCTGTTGAGGGGTATAAGGCCATACTTGTAGCAAAAGGGTATTCCCAACAATATGGTTTTGACTACGAGGTACTCTCCTCTTGAAACCAATGCATGGTACTCTCCAACTGATGGTGTTCCTTTTTCCTACCCGAACCTTTATCGCACTGTTGTCAGTCAGTTTGTTACTGCTCCTACAGATGTTCACTGGGGAGTTGCTCTCCGCATTCTGGGATATCTTCATGGCACTCAGTTTCAGACCCTCTTGTTTCTCTCGACATCTTCTCTTGAGTTACGTTCCTGTAGTGATGTTGATTGGGATGGTAATCTCCATTATCGTAAGTCCACCACTAGATTTTGCGTATTTCTTGGAGGGTCTCCCATTTCATGGAAGTGCAAGAAACAGGACGTTATCTACAGATCTTCCACGGAGGGTGAATATCGTAGTATGGCTGTTACTACATGTGAGATTATCTGGTTACGGTGGCTACTTACTGATATGGGAGTTCACATTTCTTCATCAACTCACTTGCATTGTGATAACAAAAGTGCGATACAAACTACAAAGAATTATGTTTTTCATGAGCGAACGAAGCACATTGAGACTGATTGTCATTTTACCTGTCATCACCTGCAGTTCGGGACCATATCGCTTCCATTTGTTTCATCAACCTTGCAGCTTGCAGATATGTTTACGAAGGCTCTATCAGCTTCTTGATATTGGTTCTTTTGTGACAAATTCTCAATGCTTATTGTTGCGGCATTGTGAGTTTGAGAGGGGATGTTAGCCTATATATCATTAGCCCAGTTGTTTATGGGCCCTTTTGTAACATCTGGTTCCTAGTACGCATTTAACTCATTAATTTATTCATTTTTGAAGAGAAACTCGACGAGTTGGTTGGCCTAACGCGTCGAGTAGAAGGCAGAATGTGCGCGGGTTTTAGGCAGTCTACTCGATGAGTTGAGAGCCCGAACACGACGAGTAAGGCTACCAGAGTGAAACCCTAATTTTGGGGCTTTGCACCATATTTAAGCTCCTTAACCCCTACCCATTGGCCTCATTTCAAGCCTCCAAGTGTCAAATACTAATCCACGAATCTCTAGAGCTTTATTTGAGAGTGTGATCCATTTTGAGTGATCTTTGTGCACTTTTGAAGCTTATGGAAGAAGAAGAAGATAAAGGGATCAAGAGGAAGAGAGTAAATCCAGACTCTACACTTCATTGGCTAGATTTTCTGGTAATCAACTTTCTATCTTGGTCATTGGTTCACTAGATCTCTTCCTTTCACCTTTATAAGGGTTTTTGGTCCAAGAATGATAGCTATAGGAGAATGGTCGACCCAAGTAGATATTCCTCCAAATCTAGGACCTAGAAGAGCTGATATGGCATAAAGGTGCAAACTTTATGCCATTGGACCCCCCCATCCAAGCCACAGAGTGACATATTGGCCTTTTAGACCAAAAGGCCATGCATGTAGAGAAAGGTGGGATCTTTACGTGTCCAAGTAGTGTTAGGGGTTTAGATATGTGGTTGTAAGCTTTAGTTTAGCGTCTGGATGGCATAAGGACCAAGTTCTAGGTCCCAAGGAATTAGCGTTTGAGCTAAACCCTTTAAGAAGAGGTATTAACATGTAAAGTTGGAAACTTTACCCTTAAAAGGACATTATCACGATTATTATGAATTATGAAGCTTGGATCTAAAGTATTAGGGGCTTAATCCATTAAATAGCCCAAATAGACAAGGGAAATCGGCGAGTCCAGAGGGGGACTCGATGAGTTGAGTCGATTTGTCCTGATCCTGTACCAGCTAGAACATGACGAGTATGTGAAGGGACTCGACGAGTTGAATCGGTTTATCACGAGTCTGAATATCATATGAACTCGACGAGTTAGGAGATAAGTTGACGAGTTGAGTCGACTGGGAGTCGACCTTGACTTTGACTTTCACCAGGGGTAAAATGGTCATTTTACCCTAAGAAGGATTATCATATTTTGACTAAGTGTTTTTGTGAAATCAACAGCCAGGGACCATTGGAGCAGCCATCAGAGATTCCTTACACAAGATTGCACAATTAGCTTACGAGGTGAGTTTTTTCCTGTATGAACGGATCTAAGGCACCACGGCCGACCCAATTAGATTGTAGTAGTTCTGGACTACGGTCCGATGTCGGGCGAGGCCCGATGTAGGTTTATAGGTTTTTCCGGATACGATATGATGTTGGGGCGGTCCTGTGGAATGCTTGTATGCTTGATGTCTTTGTGATTCTTTCATGTGTTTGCTATGTGTTATGTGTTCCGGACTTCGGTTTGACGTCGGGGCAAGCCCGATGAATGTTTAGATAATATGTTATGTGTTACATTTCTGGAGTTCGGTCCGATGTCGGGGCGTTCACGAGGAATGTTAGTATGCTTCGGGATTCCAGTCCGATGACGGGCGGGGCTCGAGGAATATTTATATGTTAGTCTTATATGATTATGTTAAGTGTTAGACGATATGCTCATATGTATGCCGAGATCTGCTCGATACCGGGCAGGGATCAATGCTCGAGAAGGGCCTGATGCCAAATAAGGGTTCGATGTCGGGCGGGACCCGATGCCGGGAAAGCCGATGCCGAGCTTAACTCGATGTAGCAGGGGGCGGGGCCTAAGATATGTTTATATGATATGTGTATGGTATGTGGTATTTGGGGAGACTCACTAAGCTCCATGCTTACAATTTTCTGTTTTGGTTTCAGGTACTTCAACTAGCAAGGAAAAGAGCTCTGGATGACTGCATATCACACACCACAGTTTTAGCCTGGGATGATTTACTCTGGTATTTGATATATGATTTTGATACATTGACAAATATTATGATATTTTGAGTTCACGACTTACGGTTTTTATAAGATGACTGGTATTCACGATTTTTATTAATGGTTTTAAAACGAAAATTTTAGTCTGTATTTTTGGGATGTTTCAAGTTTGTATCAAAGCCTTAGGTTGAGGGATTCGGGCACACTCTCGAGTGTTTCTGAGCTCAAACTGAGGACTTGGTATGAAAGTTTTCAAAAGGAAATCATTTTGATAAAAATAACTTTGAAAAGAGAAAAGAATTTCAAAAAGAGAAATGGGTGTGGTGTATGCAATCAGCCGAGCTCATGTAAGTACTCCCAAATTACCCATACAAGTTTAAGTTATGATATGTTATGAGATCTGCATGTTACTTTATGACTAAGGATCTAGGAAGGATGCCTTATGTGCAGTTATATGTTTATCAGATTTATGAGATCTGCATGCTAGATTAAGACTAAGGATCTAGGAAGGATGCCTTATGTGCCTGTTATATGTGTATGAGCTTTATGAACTACACGCTAGTACTGAGTAGTCAATGAGATGATGGCCTGATTAGGATATGTTGGATTATGTTTACTCAATGCTCGAATGCTGCTTGCTTTGCGCTTTTATGAGTTCTAGTTATCTTTAACTAACTAGTAAATAAATATGTTAAATTACATACTGCGAGGAATAAATAATTTCAGAAGGTTAGGTGTAGCTCTATTTCGTAGCTCTTTGCTTGACTCCAACCGTTGTAGGGTAAGACCTCTCATTGAAAGAATTATCTAGTCGTAGTGATATGTAATGGTATTCGCGAGCTAGTTAGGGGAGATTACAAGGCCTTCTTATGCAGATGATGGTGAAGAGTGGGATGGTGATTACCATAGGGCAATCCTAGGACGAAATTAGAAGGGACTTGGTGAAGTCAAAGCAGTTATTGAGGAAACTACAGATAGATGTGGAAGCTAGTATAGGCCCGTACTACCGAAAGCATTGGATTTGTACTCGAATCAAGGAAGGTTCAGATAAAACTAGGGAACTTGTAGTATATGTGATCCCTTGATATATGATTAGTATTCTCATTTATTTATGATGTGTTTTTCAAAATGTAGGTATTATGCACTAGACCATTCGGGAGTTCAGGGGCCAATGAGGGATCAGGCTCGGGCTTTGGGGCTGATCAGCTAAAGGACCAGACGAGGGAGTTCATCTCCTCTGAGATCATGTGCTATATTCTGGATCAGACTCATGTGATCTTTGGCTCGATCATGGAGGGTATTTTGGAGCTTATGGATGAGAGGTTGAGTGCTTTCTGCACCGAGGTGGCGGCTATGATGGGGTCGCGCACACTGACATTCTGGGAGTTCAGAGCTTGTGGAGCTCCCAATTACCATGGGGCTCGGGACCGCATTGAGAGCACTAGATGTTTAGGTGATGACGCCAACACATTCCGCACTAGCAGATGTTCCGAGGGGGACAAGGTCTGACTTGCATCCTGAATTCTGAAGGACATGGAACATGACTAGTAACATGGGATCGGGCGAGCCGTTGGAGACGATGCAGTTCTAAATGCGAAGACATGGAGTAATTTTTCAGCCAGGTTCAGGTCCGAGTTTTCACCTGTTATTGAGGTGCAACAGCTTGCTAGGGAATTCTAGGACCTCCAGCAGATGACTGAGACAGTGGCGGAGAATACTGTCGATTTTAGTTAGAGGGCCCTTCTCCTTCCGCAGTACATGGAGGACGAGGAGATGAAGAAAGCCCGATATCATGAGATGTTGCAGAGTGATATCCGCCAGTTTGTGAGTCGCTTCAGCTGCAAGACGCTGGAGGACATGATTGCGAGAGTTTTGGAAAGGGAGCTAGACTTGGAGATGGATAAGAAGAGGAAACCCGAGGGGGTTCAGTCAGGGAGTGCAGGCAAGAAGCACAAGGTATTAGATTACAGGTCGAGGAGCCAGCGAGGCCGCAACTGATGTGGAAAATGTGGCAAGATGCACGAGGGGGCGTGCAAGGCAGGGAGTTCGTGTTGCTTCAAATGCGGCCGTACTGGTCATATGAGCAGGGGTTGTACTGCTACCACTACTACCAGATCAGATTTGATTTGCTTTCAGTGAAATCAAAGGGGACACAAGCGGTCCTAGTGCCCGAGTTTATCTGCAGCAGGACAGGTGGCTGCACCTTCTCCTGCCACATTGAGGATTACAG